>NC_077225.1:0-167808 GCF_024763615.1 Phlebotomus papatasi | reverse complement strand
GAAAACAAAAAATGAAGTCAAGATTTTTTTTTTGTGTAATGAAAAACTACAACCGACTAAGTTATAAATAAAATTGATTGTAAAACAATGAAATGAGTTTTCTTTCGCATCTGATCAAAGTATCATTATTTTTTTTTTGTTTTTATGTTGCCATCAACATGAGGAATCATGTGAATTGTTTAAAAGTAGTTGCATGCAATCGAGTAGATTTTGTCAAAGAAGTTCGATACAATCATTTTTGATTGTGCTATAAAATGTAATTAAAACAATCCTGCTAATGCTGCAAAGAAAAAATCAGATTACGTTGAGAAAAAATACCAAACGCCACTTTGAAGATTTTTTTTCACGTGAAGAAAATATTCTGATGCAGAAAAAATGCAAGATGATAAAAAATATGATATCTCTCTGCAGATTTTTTTTATGTTGGTAAAATTTTTCAATGCATTTTCATATTGATTTTTTTCATCATGCATCAATGAAACATGTTGTGCTTTTCTTGATGCACAGATGAAACATTGTTTGATGTTGAAATAATTGATTGTAAAACAATTTCTTTTCACAACAAGACAAAATTCTCACAAATGTAAGACTAATCGGTTCCGCGGCTAAAGACCCTGCCGTTATTTTGAATTCCTAAAGACGCATTGGGTACGTAATGTGCCTTGTCCCTTAGGGTTAGCCCTCTGAGTGGGAGGTGAAGGGTGTGCATCTTTAAGCTTATGTGCCTTAGATGGTGCGCTCTCAACAGAACGTCAGTCGATCCTGAGCTACGAGTTCATCAACACACCCTTAACAAGAGTAATCTTGTCGGGCCACCACCACCAGTTGTGCTTCTCTGCCCGCTTTCCAAGATCTCGGTTATTTTAATCTCACATATTCAGAAGTGGAATCAGAATTATACGCCCTCAGTAGCGCGAATAAAATTAATAAATATGATTAAGTAACATTAATTAAAAAAAAAGTGTTGAGTTGTGATTTCGAGTATTAGTCATGAAGGTGTTGTGATATAGACGAACACTTGAAAAAAATGATTAAGAACACAATGTAGATGTGATTGTTTGGACTTTGGAGGATCATGGATCGAGAGAAGCTCCAAAAGAAACGTTCTGAGGGGGATGCAGAAAGGAGGGATGCCGCTAACACGATCGTGTCGAAAATGTCCAACGGAGTAGAGCAGATTGCAACAAGATAAGTGAAACCCTCTATTTATTGGCAGATATGTACAGAATTCATTCCAAGGAATTTCCCAATCATTAATAGGAGAATAGAATTATTTAATTGTCCCTCCTTGATTGAAAAAAAGAAACAGTCGCTAAATGAACAATTTCAGAAACAAAGATCGATTAGTTTTAGAGTGTTATGTATTGGATGATCTTTACAACTATTTCATTTGGGAAATAAAATAAGACATTGAATTTAAATAATTTCAGTTAAAAGGGTTCAAATGCAGAAAATAGAAAGCATGAATGATCTTAAAGAAATTTAAACTTCGGGAAGATACTAAACTAGTGTAGAACATGAATTATTTGCCCTGGGAATCCTTCGGTGATCTTTACAAGAGTTTTACGAGAATAATAAAAGATTCTTCAACAAGTAACTAAATTGAGAATAAATCCAAGTGCTTTCAATTTAGGCGAATATAATTCAGAACTATAAACTTCGTGGAAATGGAATAGAATTGTAAAAAAAAAAAGAAGTTAAAAAAATCGACATGCACAGGAATGCGTCAAATATTTGATTGTGGAAACTTCAGGATAGGATCGCGAAAACACTATTTATTAGCATCACTCCATGATCATTATAAATTTATGTACAGAAAGTTGAAAGAGTTGGAAAATTCCCAAAGAAAAAAAATGTATTTTCGAGAGGTGATAAAATACACCCAATATGTTCAAAAATGCCAAAAATGTATGCAAATGATCTAATGAGCAAAGACCCTAATTTTTGGCAGTTTATGATAGGGCCGCAAGTAGAGTGAAATGAAAAATGCACATTTTCTTTACCAGTGCAATAAAAAAAAGGGAACATTCCTAATGCATGGGCAAATAAACCGACCAAAATTTTGGTATTCCAAAAGAATCTTATTTTACAGCTTAAAAAAAAAGATTAGGAAACGAATAATTAAGAGCCATGTGTGGTTAAAACTGGAAAAATGTGCGAAAATAATGTGTGATTGAATGAATGTAAGTGGCGCCATTGCTTGAAGGTGAATGGAAAGTTGCTTGAAAAATGAGAATGAATAGATATTTTTCAGTTTTCCTCGCTAAAAGAATTTTGGGAAGAGGAAGCATAAAGAAGAAATGAATGAAGTAATTCTTGAATGATGAATTTTGTCTATGAGAAAGAAGATCTACAATATTCCACGGCGTAAGCTAAAACTAAAAAATGCAGGATATTCATATTCACGAAGAATTGTATTAGTAACATGATAAAAATTAAGAGGTCGGAGCTCATTAGGGGTTGAAAAATGGGGATTTCCAACAAATGTCCAAAAAAAAAAAAATTTACAGCTTTGAAGAGTAGCAACATATTTACACAGGAAAGAGGTTTTACAATCCTTAACAATTGTTTTGAGACTCCAGATGGGTTGGATTTAAAAGATAGAAGAAAGGTCTATAAAAGAAAATTCCCATTAGGAGCGGCAAAACATAAGGTAATAAATGAACTCAAAAAAAAAAAGAAGGACGCGTTCAGAAAATAGTTGAAAGGAAATTGGTAATAAAAGAATTTCAGTAAATCTGCAGATTTTGAGAGTAGATTTTTGAAGAACTTAAGAGTAGTGTTCAAGATGAACATGCACCTTCAATTACTATTAAATTAGTGAAATTTGTAACTCCCACTTTTTAGGTAGATAAGACCGAAAAATCAAATTTAATATATTTTAGGGTACTTTAGAGATATTAAATTACTAGTATTGATATGTAAGAATCCTTTATTCCTTGCAAGGATACTAAAATTTTCACTTTAAACTTTTTTATATTCTGGCCTATTCGAAGACGAAAATTCTAATAACACGCAAAAGGTTACCTATGCTTTTTGAGGATATGAAATATCATGAAAGGATTTAAGGACTCTTACCAACTTTTTAGAGATACAAACTAATAGTCAAGTACGATTTTACATCTTAAAGCATTATAGTTTAGCCAAAAACTAGGGGATAGTTTGAGCCAATTTTATACCAAAAATTCATAAAAGTGACAATTTTTATGGGCTAATTTCTAAGACTTTCCTTAATATTTTATATATTTAAACTATACCAACTAATTTTTGGGTCCTTTAATTACAATATTACAAGAAAAGGATCAACTTAGATAACAAAATTATAGTAAATATTTAAGTTTTTCTTTAGTCTTACGAGTCATTTCATCATAAAAACATCAAAATTAGCCTAACTTTACGAGGATATTGTAGAGAAATGGGAATATACAGTAGAAAAATAGGATAAACACACCATTATAGAGATATTAAGGAATCCCATAAGCTAAACCTAACATCATTTGGTCCACTAGTTTACAAGAAAATAGCATTTAAAGACAAAGAAAAATCAGGTCAATAAGACAACTGATCGGCTAAAGTCAATGACTCTAGTGCATTCACACTCTGTGTCAGCAGCGGTCAGCAAATTTTTTCTGTTACAATTAAGAATTGCACTTTTGGTAATGACGCACATAGAATTTGTCAAGTGAAAGTGGGAGAAAGTGATTTTTGTATAAAAGGGTGAAAATTTTCAATAATAAATCAGATTGCAATATCCCAGCTATCGGAGTTTTTCTTCAGTTCAGCAGCACGAAAGTAAGTAGTGCTTATTTACAGATTGCATCTCCCATTGGCCAGAATTATCGGCAATACTCTGCCTAAAATCTATCAGCGGCCAATTGGCTCCCAACTGCCATAAGGACAACGGCTTCTCCTCAAGGATCCTTACGATCGAGGGCAGATTTTCAAGGATATTTCTTGGGTAAATTCCTGTTGAGGAATTTATTCTCCAGAGGCATTTATTTGCCGGACTGCGAGATTAGGAAATTTATTTCCCGATCTCGAATTAAAACTCTCTCGAGGCACCCCCGGGGGTAGCCTACACAAGGGGGCATCACTGCCTTAAGCCCGGTGGCTCGAAAGAGCCGTTACTAGAGGCCGTGAAAACAGCCGAGAGTCAGTCCGAAAGGAGAACGAATTCCCCAGAAATTCCCAAGAATATTCTTATCAGAGCAAGGGAATAGTCTGACCGGATTCGGACTATCCTCTTCCTCTTGCTTCGGCTCTCTAGCTGAACGGAGCCGAATCATGGTCCTTCGGCCTACTTGAACAAAAAGTAGCCTTATTTTCTTCGGCCTAACAAAGATTTGAATTATCTTACAGTGGCCTCATCATCATCATCGACCGTTCATCCCCAAGAAGAGGAACCCTACCGCCCAACTACACCGGACATCCCCAAGGAGGTTAAAAAACAACTGGTGGAGAAGTGGCTTAGAGAGACATCCAAAAAACACTCACCGAAAACACTGCCCCGCATACCCAAGAAGACTGGCGATAAGACAGCAAAGCCATCAGCAGCTCGCTACAAGTCTCCCCTAGAAGAGGTTGAGGGGTTATATTCTGGAGAAAGGAAGACCTTACCTCGCCAGGAACGACCACCCAGACAACATCCGAGAGAAAGAAGGAACCGTCTTCCTGGTCCTCAACGGTACGTGCCGTTTCTGGAGACTCCAGATTTTAGGGAAGCCCAAGCCAAGTACCAGCACACTCAGCCGACTCCATTAAACCACCATAGGGACGTCCAACAACAGGAGTCGATCACGATAACCATCCCCAACGCATTGGGGAACTTGACGGCACTCCGCAATCTTCTCCCTCTGAAGACACCAACAACAAGTCAGAAGAAGGGGAGGAAACGAGCTGGCAAACAAGTGAGAATACGCCAGCTCAAAGCCATAATTCGCAAATTAAAATCGAAAAAGAATTAAGGTGTAATTTCACACAAGAAAGAATAAATCTATTGGAAAATTACTCACTCTTCTTATTTTCACAATGAACATTGAGAGGACTATTGATCTTCAGATCAATATTATTGATTCTATTAAGAAGCTTGGGGAAAATTTCACTAAAGATGGACCTACAAGACGAAAGAAAAAAGGTCCATCATACCACAATGAGAGATTAAGCACTCTTGAAGATCTTTTTTCTCAATTAAAGAAAAATGATGATGAGCTTCGTTCATGTCTATATGATGACCACGAATACATTTCTAACAATGTATTTGCGACAGCCGAAGAACAATATACTAAAGTGAAAAACATAATTGAAAAAGACAAAATCAGCGATTTCTTGGCGATAACTCCAAGTGAGCATTCCAAGCCACTAACACCTCCAACACACACGACACATGAGACTTTTCCGTGGAACACCCAAGACACCGACAACAATGCTACACATGGGCATCGAGCTTCCACTTCAAATGATGCAGCCGATCACACTGCACCTACCACAAATATCAACAATACCGACCAAAGTAGGGACTCCAACCTATCGGATCATAACCCGAACAACCGCTCTCTATCAGACAGATTGAGAGATATCCTCCAAGTCTCTAACAACAATGATGAAACGATCTCCAACATTATCGATCCACGCCCAAGTAACCTACCAAAGCTCCCGCCAATTAAAGTGACAAAATTTTCCGGTCATGAGAAAGATTGGCAAGCTTTTATAGAATTATTCAACAGTGTATTCCACAACAACCCATACTTGAGTGGGGTCCAAAAAATGCAGTACCTTTTCTCATACCTTGATGAGCAACCGAAGCAACTGGTTTCTCATTTAACTCTAACGAACGACAATTACGAGAGTGCAATGGACATCCTAAAGGAGCGTTATGAAAATCGTCGTCAGATGGTCAGCACATACGTCAACTACATTGTGAAATACAAAAAGCTATCCGGAGGATCTGCCGAAGAAATAATCAAATTCCATGATTGCATACAAGCATGTCTGGCAGGCCTTAAAAATCTGAAGTACAACGTATCAGCGTGGGATCCAATAATAGTATCAATTGCAATGGACAAATTTGATACAGACACCAATAAAGCATTCGAGGAAAGTATCCTGGATGTTACTGAAGTCCCTACACTTAAGGAGCTTCTACGTTTCTTATTAAAAAGATACCGTATTCTTCGCGCATCTACCAAGGAGCAAAAATCCGCAGCCAAGGATTCCAAACAACGATCGTTTCATGTCACATCAGACAACACACAAAGCTGTTCCAAATGTAAAAAGGGACATCCACTAACTAAATGCGAAGAATTCAAAAAACTCAATCCCTTCGAACGAAAACAACACGCCAAGGAACATAACATATGTTTCAACTGCCTGTCTCACACCAAGGATAGTGAGTGCAGGAGTACCAAAACATGCTTCACATGTCGACAGAAGCACCACACTCTCTTGCACTTCGACAAGAAGACGCCAACCAAGAGCAAGAATCTACATGCTCAAAGTTCCTCTACCCAAGATGCATCAGTAGAGGAAGAAGACGAACCACTCGCTATGTATGCTGCTACCAGTTCAATTATTCTTCCAACGGCCGTAATCAAGATACAAGATAAACATGGACTGTGGCAGACATTCAGAGCTTTGTTAGATACTGGATCGAGCGATACATTCATTTCTGAGAATGCCGCACAAAGCCTTAAACTACCCAGGCAAAAAGTTGCCACCAACATTAAAGGGATTGGAGAAATGAGTGCAGGAACATGTAAAAGCACTCTTGGAATCACACTTGCTCCTAGATTCCAAACAAACCAACGTTGGCACACTACAGCCCTTGTGATGCCAAAATTATCATCTTTTCTACCAACGAAACCACTCCACACTAGCTTCAACTTACACAAAACAGAAAAGTTGACTCTAGCAGATCCAAAATTCAACACACCCGGCAGGGTAGACATCATCCTTGGAGCCAACATTTACGCTCAAATTATTAAAAAAGAAATCAAACGGGACAAGGACGGACTTGTTGCACAAAATACTGAACTGGGTTGGATTATACTCGGAAGATCCAATCAAACTACCACCTCCAAAGACACTGTGAGTATGATCTCACTCGCAGAAATTGACCAAAACTTACAAACCTTCTGGGAAATGGACGTCGGGACCAATGAAGTCCAAGAACAGGAGGAAGAATGTGAAGAATATTACAAAGACACCCATCTCAGACAAAAAGATGGACGTTACCAGGTTCGTTTACCATTCAAAAGCGAACTAACTCTATCACTGGGGGATTCCAGAAGGCAAGCTTTAGCCCGATTCCTGTCAATGGAAAAGAAGTTTGCTCAAAATTCTGCATTAAAAACAGAATACGTTACATTCATGAATGAATATCAGGCTTTGGGCCATATGTCACACGTAAAAAACTACTCAGGACCAATAGAGAATGTTTTTTATCTTCCACACCATGCGGTATTCAAGACCGAGAGTACCACAACCAAAACCAGGGTCGTCTTTGACGCCTCTTGCCGAACATCATCAGGAGTTTCGCTTAATAACATGTTGCATGCAGGTCCTAAATTACAACAAGACCTTCCAGACATATTAACAAGATGGAGAAAATACTCCATAGTCTACACTGCGGACATTGAGAAAATGTTCCGTCAAATCCAATTGCATGAGGAGGACCGTGACTTCCATCGCATACTTTGGAGAGAAAACCCACGGGAGCCCATTCAGGAGTACCAGCTAAACACAGTTACATATGGTACGGCTCCAGCCACATTTCTCTCAGTGAGAACTTTACAACAGCTTGCCAAAGACGAAGGACATCAGTATCCAAAGGCAGCAAAGGTTCTCATGGAAGATTTTTACGTTGATGATATGTTAACGGGTGCACACACAATCGAAGAAGCTCGAATGCTATATAAAGAAATCCAAGACTTAATGGCATTGGGGAAATTTAACTTGAGAAAATGGACGAGTAATTCTCGAGAACTCATAGAAGAAATACCTGAAGATCTAAGAGAAAAAGGTATCATTAACCTGAAGGAAGACGAAACCATCAAACCTTTAGGCGTACATTGGAGCCCCGTTAAAGACCAATTTCAATTCACAATAACTATGCGAAGGAATGAAGTGCTCACCAAGCGCGGTATAGTCTCCGAGATTGCATCAATATTCGATCCAACGGGCTGGCTAGCACCAGTCATTCTTCAAGCAAAAATGATCATGCAAATGATATGGAAGGAAAATATTGGTTGGGATGACCAACCTTCCAAGGCAATTATCGACCTTTGGAAACGATTCAAGAAAGAGATACCTATCATTGAAGAACTCACAATTCCAAGATGGACTGGTTACACTCCAGAAGCCAAAGTGGAACTACATGGATTTTCGGATGCCTCCGAGAAAGCCTACGCCGCGTGCATTTACATCAGAGTAACAAATGGTAAACAAACCATTGTTCGCCTTCTCACAGCCAAAACACGTGTGGTTCCATTAAAAGGAAAAATCACACTCCCAAGACTAGAACTCTGTGGTGCCGTATTACTCTCCCAATTGATGAAAAGAACTATCCACACCCTCGACATTCAAGTAGATGCTATTTATGCTTGGTGTGATAGCGATATTACATTGGCATGGATAGGCAAAGATCCATCTACATGGAAGACTTATGTGGCAAATAGAGTAATGAAGATTCAGAACAATTTGCCAAAAGACTGCTGGAACCATGTCTCATCCGAAGATAACCCAGCCGACATCGCTTCTCGTGGAATCAGAGCCACAGATTTACGGAAGCATCCCCTTTGGTGGGCGGGCCCAACCTGGCTACGCCATCCCCATCACACTTGGCCAATAAATAACAGAAACGAACATATTATTGAGGTCGAGAAAGCTTTATTAGAAGCTACCAACAGCTTATTTTCGTTATCCATGTTCCACAGTGAAGAAGATGTGGAAGAAGCCATGACTTCTATTGCGGAGCCACCTGACGAAAGAAACATCTTTCTCAATAGATACTCATCATTCAATAGAATGATCCGGGTCACAGCTTTCTGTTTACGATTCAAACGGAACTTGCAAAGGAAAATTGACAATCGCAAAAACGGAGCAATTAGCGAAGAACAATCTATTGGCAGACTGACAACCTCCGAATTACAGGATGCCAAATTTCACATCATCAAGATGATCCAACAAGAATACTTTGCAGAAGAAATCAATCTACTCCAGAAACACAAGCCTCTACCAGCTAAAAGCCAGCTGAAAGATCTTCACCCTTTCCTTGAAGACGATATACTGAGAGTTGGAAGACGGATTCAAAATTCATTACTTCCCAAAGCAGCAAGAAACCCGATAATTCTTCCCAAATGCCACACCACGGACATTCTTATCATGGAGGTCCACAAGCAAATGCTACATGGAGGTGAACAACTCACCTTAAATCGACTGAGAATGGAATACTGGATTCTCAAGGGAAGAAACTACGTCAAGAAGATTCTCAGAAGTTGCATCACGTGCACCAGACATGCTCAGATCACAGCAAAACAACTCATGGGAAATCTTCCTGAAACCAGAGTCACCCCAGCACCACCTTTCAGCAAATGTGGGGTAGACTATGCCGGCCCTATCCTTACCAGAAGAAACAAGGGTCGAGGCAATATGAACGAAAAATCCTATATTGCCATCTTTGTCTGCTTAGCTACCAAAGCAATTCATATTGAAGCCGTCTCCGATTTATCTACTGAAGCCTTCCTGGCTGCTTTACGCCGATTTATGGGGCGTAGAGGAAAACCAAGCTTAATCCTAAGCGACAACGGAACCAACTTTGTTGGTGCCAAGCGAGTGCTTGACAAGGAAACAGCACGAGCTATCCGAGACGCATCAGAAAATGCTGCAACACAAGTAACTCAACAGGGAATTGAATGGAAATTCATTCCACCAGGTGCCCCTCACTTTGGAGGTATCTGGGAAGCAGCGGTGAAGTCTATAAAATACCATCTCATCAGAGTCGTTGGAGAGAATAAACTTACCTTTGAAGAACTTACCACTGTACTCGCACAAGTGGAAGCATGCGTCAACTCAAGACCATTGTGTGCTCTATCGAATGATCCAGATGATATAGATGCATTAACTCCTGGGCATTTTTTAATTGGAAGACCCATTGAGAGTCCACCTCAACCTGAGATTACAGACGAGGCTCCAACAAATATATGGAGACAAATTACACGTCTTCATCAACAAATCCGGAAAAGATGGTCACATGAGTACTTAACAACTCTCCAACGTAGAACTAAATGGCGTGATGAGAAACACAATCCCAGAGTCGGAGAACTTGTGATCCTGCGAGAGGACAATAATCCACCTCTTAAATGGCCTTTAGCAAGGATTATTGAACTCCATCCAGGGAGTGACGGTTTAACTCGCGTTGCCTCAATACGACTAAAAGGCAACAAAATCAAGAAAGCACCAATTCATAAACTGATTGAATTACCCGTTCCTACATCTGAAGGAAATGAAGCTGAAGACCATCAAACTACTACCCTTCCACACCTCCCTATCACAAGGGGCGAGCCAACACAAAACGAAGTCACTAATCACGACACTAATTCTCAAACAGAAGATGATCAATCATCGATGTCTCAAACGATAGTTCCAGCCCGTCGCCCAGTGACTCGATCTTTGACAAAAACTGCATTGCTTACTTTAATGCACGTTTTCTTAATGTTTACGATGGTATTTGGTAGTAATTACACTCTGAAACAGCCTGACCCTGGACTCTACATAGAGAAATTAGGGATGGTTCACTTGAGTCGAGGAAAACTCAGAATGGACATTCAGCTACCACAAAAGAGTTTCTTGGAAGACAAAACAAATATATCTTCAGTCTTTAACAAAACCAATACTCTTTGTAAAGAGACTCTAACTCTTTCCGCTGAAAGTCACTGTGGGATGCTGATCCATCATCTCCAACACGAAAGAGATCACTTATTCAATCAGCTTGAAGAAATTGGAATCTTAGGACAATCCGTCCAACCTCTCAAGAGAAGGGTAAAGAGAGGACTCTTCGGAAAAATCATCGATTTCTTCCTCGGAAATGATGAAAATGAATTATATACAAGCTTGGATTCATTAGGGCATAACCACAATGCCTTATTACAAACTATGAATCAACAGACTTTGCTACTGAACACTCGAATCAGCCAATCGAACACGATTACAGAACAGAAATTAAGGATGTTCAGTGATAGAGCGCAGAAACTCACTCAAGTAATTGATGAGATGAAACCGTGGAATATAAGAACAGACCACAATAAATTGGAAATACACATGATGGCAGCATATCTAGGAGCACTAAACTATCTAGAAGAGCTGAAAGAAAAGTATACAACAATTCGACAAGTATTATTAGATAGAGGAAATGCTGCAGAACTTGTTTCCCAAGTCCAAATTCAGGAGAAAATCACCTCAGTTCACCAAAAACTTGATGCCAGCCTGATGATATCCAATCAGTTGCCTGAAACAGTGGAATTTAGGATATCAAATGAAAGTATTGAGGTACAAGTTTACTTCCAAATCATTGAATCACAGCCATATGAGTTGATTCACATTACTGCAATTCCTCAACACTTATATAATAACACGTTTCTTATACAAGACATCAAAACACCCCTGGTCGGAGTAGATTATCATAACCAGAAGTACTTTGTGATGAAAGAAACAGATTTGAATAACTGCAAGAAGATGTATCAGAACACTCGAGTGTGCACGGTAGATGTCATCTACAATTTTCCTAATCATCCCTCCTGCACCATAGATGAGATATTTAATCGACACGGAGGTATGATTTGTACACATAGAAAGGTTCAGATTAAGAATGTAGTCTGGAGAAGATTGATTGCTGAGAACTCATGGTTGTTTATGGCCGAAAATATAACAATGTCGTCAGTTATCTGCAGTGGCTATAGACAAGAATTACTACTGAATAAAACTGGTATTCTTCATGTCAAAAAGGATTGCTTCGTAAGAACTCAACAACTCACTCTGCGGTCCGACGTCGCATTACACTTACAAGTTGATGACATTTTTATTCGCAACATAACCATTCCAGAAGATGACAACGAAGAATGGACAACTGAAAAACCAATACTCTTGGAAACAACTGCAATCATCAAACCATCCGAAGACATTTTTGGTAAAGCTTCTGCACCTGTTCCAACGGTAGTTGCCATGGAAGTAGCTCCCGCTTCAAAACACCTTCCATATACAATCGGAGGAACACTTACAAGCATCATCATTATCATCGTACTTTGGAAAACCAGAGCATGGTGGATGACCTTCTTCAACAAACTTTTGTGTACTGCAACAAACCAGTCACAAACTCAGTCACCAGAAGTAGTCCAAAGAACGCCTGATCAGAACCCTCCTCTCGCTCAGAGATTGCAGGACATTCTGAGTCCGACTAGATGTTCTCCGAATGACACCAATCAAGAAACACCTATTGCATCAAGACGGGAAATTTATGGAATGGTACAACCCTCAACCAAACCAAACTCACGTCGAAGAACACAGCCTCCAGCAGGCCCTAACATCTTCAGGCCGCGGCCCCCAGTATGTTCAAGATGAACATGCACCTTCAATTACTATTAAATTAGTGAAATTTGTAACTCCCACTTTTTAGGTAGATAAGACCGAAAAATCAAATTTACAGAGCGATGCAACTTTATTTTCGTATCTTATAAGATAAGATGTTAAATTTTTAATTATAAGAATTTGGTATGCAAGATTAAGTTCTATAAGGTGAGTTTATTTGAACGAGACTACCATGCAAGCTTTGGGTGTCATTTAGTTTCCGCGCTATTTTCCTTTTTGAAAAGCAGAAGGCGGGAAGAAAAAAAAATAAGAAAAAAATTGAAAATTTAATATTTTTAGTGAAAACGTTGATTCTGAGGACACGATGGCCAAAGGAATGTGCAAAAAAGGTGCGTTTATTGGTAAGTAATAATTCTTTGAGGTCAAGAAATCACAATCAAAAGGTGGCTTTAGATTTTCCTGATGTTTAAATTCTTTTACAGAAGAGATGTCTTCAGGGATCAAACGGAAGTCAAGATCAACCCGGAGGTATTTCTTGTCTTTGTAGAGCACAACTTCCAGGCAAAGCTTACATCCATTTTATCAGAAACTTTATCAAAAGATGTGTCTGTTGAACGAAGCATGATCCAATAGGATAAAAGAGGTACCGGGGGAGATTGGATAAAAACTTTGTGTGACACAGGTAAAGAGGACGCCCCTACAAAAATAACTCGTTCTGAAGAATAATCTGTCGAAAATTGGACAAATATTTCACTGGCAGTGTGTAAATTGTTAAGAAAAGGATTTTAAAATTTTCTACCGCCGAAAATTGCAATTTCTTTTACCAGAGCAGTGTCTTCTAATTACTCTGGACCGGACCGCAGCATACGATCAGTAGAGGCAGAAAAATTCCTACAACCAGTAATAACAGAATTATCAAACTGGAGAAAGAAGCTTGAGATTGCGCTAAGGAAAATTCATAAGACACTATTTTCTAAGAAGAAAATATATTATTGTATTTTCCAAGAAAAAGAGTATTTTAATGAATTAAAGATTTTTCAACTTCAAATAAATAAAACGATTATTAAGAAAACCATTCCTTAAATTTTCCTCTCGAAAATCACACAAAAACAGAAAATCTCGTACTTTGCGGCACCTCTGAAAGTGTCCAATAGTTATGAGACGTTTTGAGGTTGGAATTCATATTTTATAAAATTCACCACTCAGGGTTGCATCGCAAATCTCGTTCATATAAAATCTCGTTCTGAACAGAGCCTGCCAATAAAAATTACGAGATTTGACATCTCGTTCATAAAGTTGCATCGCAAATCTCTTAAGTTAATAGACTAATAGACGAGATTTGTAAAGTTGCATCGCGCTGTTAATATATTTTAGGGTACTTTAGAGATATTAAATTACTAGTATTGATATGTAAGAATCCTTTATTCCTTGCAAGGATACTAAAATTTTCACTTTAAACTTTTTTATATTCTGGCCTATTCGAAGACGAAAATTCTAATAACACGCAAAAGGTTACCTATGCTTTTTGAGGATATGAAATATCATGAAAGGATTTAAGGACTCTTACCAACTTTTTAGAGATACAAACTAATAGTCAAGTACGATTTTACATCTTAAAGCATTATAGTTTAGCCAAAAACTAGGAGATAGTTTGAGCCAATTTTATACCAAAAATTCATAAAAGTGACAATTTTTATGGGCTAATTTCTAAGACTTTCCTTAATATTTTATATATTTAAACTATACCAACTAATTTTTGGGTCCTTTAATTACAATATTACAAGAAAAGGATCAACTTAGATAACAAAATTATAGTAAATATTTAAGTTTTTCTTTAGTCTTACGAGTCATTTCATCATAAAAACATCAAAATTAGCCTAACTTTACGAGGATATTGTAGAGAAATGGGAATATACAGTAGAAAAATAGGATAAACACACCATTATAGAGATATTAAGGAATCCCATAAGCTAAACCTAACATCATTTGGTCCACTAGTTTACAAGAAAATAGCATTTAAAGACAAAGAAAAATCAGGTCAATAAGACAACTGATCGGCTAAAGTCAATGACTCTAGTGCATTCACACTCTGTGTCAGCAGCGGTCAGCAAATTTTTTCTGTTACAATTAAGAATTGCACTTTTGGTAATGACGCACATAGAATTTGTCAAGTGAAAGTGGGAGAAAGTGATATTTGTATAAAAGGGTGAAAATTTTCAATAATAAATCAGATTGCAATATCCCAGCTATCGGAGTTTTTCTTCAGTTCAGCAGCACGAAAGTAAGTAGTGCTTATTTACAGATTGCATCTCCCATTGGCCAGAATTATCGGCAATACTCTGCCTAAAATCTATCAGCGGCCAATTGGCTCCCAACTGCCATAAGGACAACGGCTTCTCCTCAAGGAGCCTTACGATCGAGGGCAGATTTTCAAGGATATTTCTTGGGTAAATTCCTGTTGAGGAATTTATTCTCCAGAGGCATTTATTTGCCGGACTGCGAGATTAGGAAATTTATTTCCCGATCTCGAATTAAAACTCTCTCGAGGCACCCCCGGGGGTAGCCTACACAAGGGGGCATCACTGCCTTAAGCCCGGTGGCTCGAAAGAGCCGTTACTAGAGGCCGTGAAAACAGCCGAGAGTCAGTCCGAAAGGAGAACGAATTCCCCAGAAATTCCCAAGAATATTCTTATCAGAGCAAGGGAATAGTCTGACCGGATTCGGACTATCCTCTTCCTCTTGCTTCGGCTCTCTAGCTGAACGGAGCCGAATCAAGTAGCTTCAACAAATTGATTCAAGAAACTTTAAACAATTTCAATAACGAACGATTTAATAAGTAACGATTTATTGATTTCAACTTGAAAATCTTGTCAGCAAATTGCTAAAATAAAAACATAATTACTGCGCGAAAAAAGATAGGATAATTCTGCATAACAAATTTTACATGTTCTACGGTGATAGAAGTCTGAACATTAACAAGAAGACAGGATTAATATACATGAAAATTATTTGGTCAGTGGTGCTGAATACTTGCAAATCAGATCTTCTCATATGAGCATTCCCAACATAAATTCTGAAGTACATGTATATAGAAAGATTGTTAAGTAAAGCAAGTATGTAGTGTTTGGGAGATAAAGATGAAAATTCTTAAATGATCTGTGATTTCAAAGAAATAAAGGAAGATCATCGACAAGTCAGAATTGTTCAAACTATTCGAGTACGAAGAAAATGATCAATTTGGAAATTAAAGTTGAATTAGATCACGGAATTGTTAGAAGTTCAGAATTGCAATTATCCATGAATTAATTACGAGTACAATGATTAGATTATAAAAGGATAATGTCAGAAATGATGATCAAGGAAATTCGGTTCAGCTCTATATAAAACTAAAATCTAACCAAAACAAATGAAATAATTGAATTGAAAACTATCAAAATTGCAGTGGTATAGGGAATTAAATCAAAAAGTCCAGTACCGAAAAGTAATAAGACGGTTTTTGGAAAAAGGCAACGGCCTTAGATGTCAGGGAAAAATATTAAATTGATAAATTTGAATGAATGTCAACTATATGGAAATAACAGAAAAGGGAGGTAAAGAAATTAGTAATGAATTTCGTTCGAAAAGAAGGTTTGCCACATTGAGGAAACAATATGGAAAGAAAATTACCTAAAGGAGAAAACTGTTTATTACGGTTCGGCTTATATTTGTGAAAAGAACTAAGAAAAGGGGCTTCACATGCTGAAGGGAAACGCGAAGCGGTATCGTCAGGAAATGGAAAATTAAAAACGACGAAATCTGAAGGAGTTAAACTGAGATTCACTCAGAATGTATTATGATGTTGAAGAATAACGTAAGTCAAATATTGGAAGTAAATCCGAATAATTAATATTATAATTAAAGCACATATTTCATATATTTTATTTCTTATCGCTTAGTTCCAGCATTCAAGGCATAATACATGACGCATTGGTAACTTAAAAAAATAATCAGAAAACGTTGCAAATCAATGCCTGGAAGTGGATTAATCGGGCGCGAAAGCATTTTGAATAACCATGAAACATGAAATTGAAATATCCATACTAAAACTAAATTTCGAATTTTAATGAATAGAAAACGGACAATATTGAACAAAACGAAGAAGATCAAAACCTTCATGCTGTCTTATCGAATGAATTATTATTATTTAAAAAAAAGTCTAGTAGAATTGAAAGAAAGAACAAATT
Source organism: Phlebotomus papatasi (assembly GCF_024763615.1). NCBI lineage: Eukaryota > Metazoa > Arthropoda > Insecta > Diptera > Psychodidae > Phlebotomus > Phlebotomus papatasi. The sequence goes on along the minus strand of NC_077225.1, from coordinate 151,009 downwards.
TAACGATTTCTAATCAAATTGAAATCATAAGCTTCATGTCTTCACTTCATAAAATGTTCCACGAAAATATCTTGGTCTCAATTAATATAAAATGAAATAAAAGAGATATATTTTCAATAAAAAAAAAATTGCATGAGGACAAAGGGTTAACCAATTGTGCTATAAATAAACATCATCTTGAAGTAATGAAAAAAAAATAGAATCTAACAAGGATAATACTTTAGTTGATCTTGATATACGATAATACACGAATTTCCATGGATAATAATACAGTAGGTATATTGCGCATTTGTTAAACAGACCGACAATTCAGATGGTAAAAAAAATCTTAAAATGGTACTGAAGACACAATAATGAATTCAAATGATACTTCACAGATTCATTCGTAACTATTAAACGGTAATTTAGCAAAAACAGGGGTTTCCAGATGCATAGTCTGCTAATGTAAAAAAAAATGACTGTAAGATACAAAAAAAAAATTGTTATAAAATTCTACGTTAACAGCCAAGGAAATGTAACTCAGTTGTATAATGATTTAAATTATAGTTGTTGATAACACTTGAATATCACGTTAGCCATCAGAACATAAATTTTAAGATTGAATAGCAACAGAATTATAAAAGGAGATAACGGAAAAGAGAAAGGATCTGTTGATTTAGATTCGTTATTTAAGACATTGCTTGCAATACATAATAATTCCAATTAATTAAAAAAATCATGAAAGTAGATACCAATAACGAATGATCAGACTAAATTTAAAAAAAATAGTTTTTGATAACTAAGGACTTTCGAGAATATCAACGTCTTTTCACCAAAGTGGCTGTTGAACCGGCTGGAATAAAAAAAATCGCAATTAAAATCACACAAAAGAAAATCTAATTTGAATCTAGGAATATCTGTATAAAAGTGCTCGAATTACTTATTTCTCAACAACGCCTAATGGAAAAAAAAGGAAAACCGTGATTCCGAAAAATAGTAGATGATCTAGAAGTTAATTGAAGATGTCTGTGAAATCACGGAAAGTGAAGAGAAAACACACGACAATGGGAATTAAAGGTAGTTACATGCCTAAGTAAAATTAAAAAAAAAGAACTGATTCTACTTAAAATTAAGGGGAGAAACTACGTAAGGGATCACCTATACAATAAATGAAATTGAATGATCATAAAAGAAAAATTTTAAGAGACAAGAAATATTTTCTAAGATTAGCGATCAAATTCAGACGTAGACGAAACGAATATCGATGATCTAGGATGAGATTTAATATGGTCTATTATGCGGTTGATGTATGAATGCAAGTAATATGGGCAGAGATGAAATCTGCACAAGTTTACTTTGAAAAAAAAAAATCTAAATGAATGTTTGGATTAGTGATATGTATATTGAAGGATATCTGCTAATGATATGTATGGAGATATTTTAAACATGGTTGAGTAAAATTCGTGAATCACGTACTTAGTACTCAAAGAAAAGTTAAAGAAAATGTTGATGTTGTCTAGCTGTATGCTAAAAAAAATGATAAGATGATAAAAAAATGTTCTATGTGAATCCAATTATTTGAATACAAGTCTACTGATTGAGTCCGTATATTAGTCTTATAAGAAACCGGTTAAATGATTTGAGTCTCCAATAATTTAGCTATCAGATGCTGTGAGATTTAGTATAAAGTAAAGGTAACATTGAGTAATTGACGCAACTACGACTTGACAGAACTGACTGTTGGGGAAGATTATTTATGACAGGAAAGGTTTGCGACTCAGTTCACTACTGACATGGAACAAAGCGAATTGAGTCTTTCTGTTGAAGTGTGTTTGAATCGAACTGAGTTGAATTGATTTGAATTGAATTGAATTGACCTAATTGAAGTTGAGTTACATTGAATTGAATTGAATAGGAGCTGATTACACCGAACCTGTAAACTTTAAGATATACCTTTGATGGTATCGAACCTGCCAACTTTAACATATACCTTAGATGGTATTGCACCTGTCAACTTTAGCATATACCTTTGATGGTATCGAATCTGCCAACTTAAACATATACCTTTGATGGTATCGAATCTGCCAACTTTAACATATACCTACTTTAACATATACCTTAGATGGTATTGCACCTGTCAACTTTAACATATACCTTTGATGGTATCAAACTGCGCAACTTTAACATATGTCTTATGATGACATCGCACTGAGCAACCTGAACTTTTATACCTCAGCTGGTATTGAATTGAGCAACTTTAACTGTTATACCTTAATCTGGTATTAAATTGAGCAACTATAACTGTTATACCTTAGCTGGTATTAATATGAGCAACTTAAATTTCTGCACCTTAAATGGTATTGGATTGTGAAATTAAATTGTCTAAGCCTTGCAATGGTAATGACTTGGTCGATTTTGAATGATATACATTGATCGAAATGAATTAATCGACTCGAATGAAATTCCAAAATCTGATATGAAATCCTCACAGTGGAATGAAATGCAATGTTTGGGGTAAAAATGGTCAAAGACCAAACACAAAAGAGAATGAAATTATAGCGTCGCTTATTCATTATAAGGAACCGATAGGCATTCCATTTCCGTTTATTATTTCTCCAAAATCATGGCCTCTGTTCAAATTTCTATATTAACTACCAAAAATCAATGAGGTCATTGATCCAGTCAGGATGGCCGAATGTAAGACTAATCGGTTCCGCGGCTAAAGACCCTGCCGTTATTTTGAATTCCTAAAGACGCATTGGGTACGTAATGTGCCTTGTCCCTTAGGGTTAGCCCTCTGAGTGGGAGGTGAAGGGTGTGCATCTTTAAGCTTATGTGCCTTAGATGGTGCGCTCTCAACAGAACGTCAGTCGATCCTGAGCTACGAGTTCATCAACACACCCTTAACAAGAGTAATCTTGTCGGGCCACCACCACCAGTTGTGCTTCTCTGCCCGCTTTCCAAGATCTCGGTTATTTTAATCTCACACAAATAATTTTATTTCATTGACTTTAATCTTGCTCACATAGCAAATATGTCGAGATGAAAAGGGAATGTTGGTATAGATAAATATTGGCATAATGCATAACCCTGTGCAATTGAAGTTTCATTTTTTTCTTCATTCTTCTTATCTTAAGAGGATTCAGATTGCAAATATACAAGATTAAAACAATTTACATTTACGTTTTCTCATCTTTATATTTGACATCATTTGATTTTTATACACATGTTACATTTTAAGAAATATTTGATTTACTTGCTACAAAAGGAATTTCATGAAACAGGCGAAAATAATTGACTGGTGGATCAAAAGCATTGTTGTTTGAAAAATTAGAATTTTCCAATCTTTGCACACCTAAAGATTTACAAGCATTGCTGTATCTCTCAAAATATTCTTGTACATACCACTGTACAGAATTATTGTAAATCAAAGTTGCATTTATAAATTCAGAAAGTAACATTAATTTGTCAAATTCTGAAACATTTAGGGATAGACGATCATTTCCATCATTTTGACTGAGAATAAGTAGTTCGGAATTTTCCACGGCATAGTAACTACTAATGTTCACGCAGTTTTCAAGTTGAATGTTCAGCAGCTCAAGTTCCATATTAGCATCATCCTTTCCAGCATCCTCTCCCAATAATTTCCTTAAAGTTTGTTCGTTGGCACAGAACGTTGTCCATGTACTTTGGGTGAATTCTACAGCAACAATTCCATCCCAGTAGCTTACGGCACATATTAGGTGAGATTCTTAACAAAATCTCACCTACTATAATCCTAACAAAATTTCATGTCGTCCGATCGACCTCAAATTTGGCCAAAATGTGTTTCGCCACTTCCTGATTCCGAATATATATGTGGCTAAGTTACGTTCCCGGCCGGCCGGCCGGCCGGCCGCTCTTTGGAGCTTAATAGCTCCTAAACTAAAAAAGATATCGACTTGCGGTTTTCGGCAAAGGTTATATATCGGGTGAAAATTGCAACTTGGTGCATAGACCCCCCACCCCCCACCCCTCCTTCCGCCATTTTGAAGACCCCCCTTTTTTTGTTTTCTCAATAGCTCCGCCCCTATGGCATTCAGCGGACTCAAATTTTAGTATGTTATAGCTGGGCCTTAGAGCTTTCCATCAATACTAAACTTAAGATCCCCCGACCCCCCTGACCCGAGCTATAAGGGTCCAAAAAAAATTTCTTAAAATGGCCATAACTCCGGTTCTAATTATCAAAATTTAAAAAGTGAGGGCTTTTTGGAAAGCTCTCGTGAAATGCCACTTCCCCTTCTAACATCGCAAGTTCATAAAACCACCGCTAGGGGCGCTTTTTTTAAAAAGAAAATTTTTAAATCTTAAAAGTTAAATAACTCAAAAATTCCATTGTGCATCGGGCTGAAAATTTAGTATGTTGTAGCCGTTGATTATACCTATCAAACAAAAAAAACCTTAAGTCGATCCATAACCCCTGACCCGAGCTATAAGGGTTCAAAGTTCGAACATTGACCGGCCTCTATCTCCGGTTCTAATTAATATAGCGACCTAAATTTTACCTTTTTGGTTTCGTCTCGATGAGCACTTTCAGATGGAAGTTCAAAAAGTCACCACAGGTGGCGCTGTGATAGCGTCAAAATTCATCGAAATTCAAAGTCACTTTTCTCAAAAACGGCATTGTGCAAGTTAATGAAATTTTAGTATGTTGTAGTCCAGTCTAGGACGTTTCCAAAATGGTGCGTATGTGCGCTGTGGTTTCAATAGAATCGGAGATATGAGGGGTCAAAGTTCACGAAATTCAAAAAATCATATCTCCGGTTCTATGTGACCGATTTTGATGAATGAGGGCTTAAACGAAAGATCTCACCAAATGCTACAACTTTCTAGAATATTTGAACTTCGTGGGACCAACACCAGGGGCGCCACAGTCGAAAAACCAATTTCAATATCACATAACCTCAATTATCTCGACTGTCGCTGAACCGATTTTGATGATTACTTCAACATAATTGTAGAGGACATTTGTCTCTACAATTCGTCCATACATCATTTTCCGGTCAGACTACGCTATCACTCCGATTTTGCCGTTTAAGTGTGAAAAAATTGATTTTTCCAATAATAACGCTTTGAAATCACTCAGATGCCAATTTGACTGCCTCTACTCCACCAAGACACTTAAAATAGGGGTTTAAATGGAAAGTCCCGCAAAATACAACAATTCTTTGATTTAGTTGAAGTTCAACAAATGACTACTTGGGGAATTCTGGATGAAAAAACGAGTTAAGAAACAAAAAACCTCGCTTATCTTGGCTTCTGAGTAATCGATGAGTTCAAGTTCTACGGCAAAATTATAGAGAACATTCTGGTCTACATTTCACCCATATAACACTTTTCTGTCAGTTCATCCAAATCCTTGACATTTTGGTTCAAATACAAAATTTGTATAATTTCACGAATTTGATTCAAGATAACTGAATGGCGTCTCCATACTTCAGCATCAAATCGAATTTGCATGCACTCCGAGTTAGCTCACGTTAAGAATCTCACCTACATAAGCCGGTTAGGATTATCTGTCCTTTTAGCAACTGGTGAAAAATTGTCTGGAGTAAACCCGATCGTGGTAAACAATGTGCATGTTCGATTTAGAAAGTAGGTGTATGCATTCAGTAGCTCAGGAGTTGTATTTTGTTGTCGATTTCTTGCATATTGTTCCTCATCCTTTCGAAGTTCCTCATCAGGATCAGGATTATATTTGTTGAACCGCTGCTTTTCCTTTATTATACTTGGAACTTGATGTGATCTTTCTTGGGTTTCCATATTTTCAGACAACTTTTTTTGCGACTTATTACTTTTCACTGAGAATTTAACCTCCACTCACCATTAAATCTGACATACAAATAAAAGTTTTTTCTTCTAATTGCTAAAATTCCTCTAAAATAATTTAGGATCTTTTGATCGTACTAACGAAATTTTCCGAGAAAATTATGCAGACGTGTGCAAAATATTTGTTTCATATCCGTAGAAACATGTTCGGACATGTCATGTTCACATCTTAGAAAAAAGTGTAGAAGTAGGATGTGAGGGGTAAGTAGTACATTTTTTCTAAATTACAACAACTGAAGTTACTTTTCATTTACGAAAAGTCGGTTTCGATTTTATTTTATTCCACTTCCTTTTCCCCATTTAGTCAAATTCTTAGGTAAATACTGTACATTTTTTAAAAGATTTTTTTTTATACTTGTTAAATTATCATAAATCATTGAATTATCATAAATCATGAATCATTTTGTTCAAAAAAATTTTGGGGCTATTCAGGAAAAATTCTTTAATGCCAATTATTGTAATACAAAGTTGTCAGAAATCTAACACTTTTTCCATTCTTTCCTCACTTGCGTTCAAAAGAGTTCACACACAAGACATGAAATTTTGCACTCAATAATAATTTTTCATTTATTTTTTAATTCTTTTACTATATGCATGATAGAGGAGATCGTATTTCGAATAATCCCACAATTGTACAGAAATGCATAGTAACATCTGCGATTGTCAGTTTATTTGAAAATTGGGATTCTAAATTCGCTGCATGAAAAATATTTTTTAGATAAATTACATAAAGATCATTTAATCGTATTATCAAGAGATGTCTATGTATGATGTCAGAGAAATTCAAATAAATGTAAAACCATGTTATTTTTAGTAATTTATGTTACAATTTTAGAAAAAAATTAAATATTGCAAACATTATTGAAAGACACAAGCCCAAAAGTTGCATGCCAAAGAAAAACGGATTACATTCAAATCTAAACTCAGTGACGTTATTCGTTCAATATCCAATGAAAATGGCTTAAATCGCATGACGACATCAAACGGGAATGATAGAAAGAGTCTCTCCCATATGGTCTCGAGCTCGAGTGCGCGAAAAGGTCTCATATTGCACTTGCATTTTTCCACTCTTGGACAATGCAGAAGAAAAAGATTATGAAGAATCTCAACTAAAATTTCATTCATTAATAGCAAAAATTACTCATTACTTATTACCTAATTACTTATAGGCACTCAATGGGTCAAGTGGTAGAGCACTCGCTCTATGATGCAAGTGTCCCGGGTTCGAATCCCCTTTAGGTCACCAGGAATTTTTCTGGCGTTAAAGGTGTTCGGATTGCATCGAGTGAGCTTCACTGCACTTGATTCCACGTGGCATGGGACTGACAACCTCATCCCGTACAAGAAAAAATAATAATGCTTGTTTAGAAATCCCCTTGCGGGAAGGCCCTGTTCCTTCATGGAATGTTGTGCCAGCATTATTATTATTATTATTATTAATAGCAAAAAAACACAATTTGCAATTCTTCTAAGGAGTTGATAGATCTGAAATTTTCAAAATATTGTGAAATTCCACTGATCAATTAAATAACTGCATTGCATGCATATCAATAATGAAGAAAAGAAGCAATATCACTCCCTTCTTTCTGAATATGACGTCAGTGATCATATGGAACATTCTGAACCCATGAAGGGATTGAACTGTAATCACAAACACGTACATATGATCAATTGTAGCTCTGCTCGATATGACATTGTGGGAGTAAGCAACGAACATATACTAGTAAATTCATAAACTATGTCAATTCTACCTCTGTTCGATATGACAATGTATGAGTAATTGTTGAATCTATACTAAATAAATAAGATAGAATGCATTGATGTAGTTCTGCTCGATATGACAATGTTCGTCTGTTAGTATGTGTGTGTGTGCAATTCACGCATACTATGACACTTGCATTTGCATTTTTGCACACATGGTCAGTGCATATGACAAAGTATACAGAAAATTGCGCTTACTGCATAGGAAAGACCTCTGCATAGATTCTATCATGCCACGATTGGTGTAATGGATAAGGTACTGGACTCGAACCGAGAGGTCCCGTGATCAATTCCCATGGACGGCAGATCTTTTCACATACAATTGCATAGGGAGGAAAAAATTACATGAGAAAGAGTCCACCAAAGTGTAATTTCCGTTAATTCAAGTATTCAAAATGTCTGTAAAAAGCGCAATCTCAAAAAGCTCAAAGCTCAAAAAGTTCAAGATGGCCGTCTAAAGCTCACAGCTTAAAGTCCAATATGGCGTCTGAAACGGATCACATTTCAAACAGCAGTATCGTACTCCATAGCCAATGAAAACGCTTCCTTCAGCAGTATCGTGCTCCATAGCCAATGAAAATGCATCCCTCAACAGTATCGTGCTTCATAACCAATCAAAATGCTTCCTGCAACAGTATTGTACTCCATATCCACAGACAAGCCATGCCCCCAAAACAGTATCGTGCTTCATAACCAATCAAAATGCTTCCTGCAACAGTCTTGTGCTCCATATCCACAGACAAGCCACGCCCCCAAAACAGTATCGTGCTTCATAACCAATCAAAATGCTTCCTGCAACAGTCTTGTGCTCCATATCAACGGACAAGCCACGCCCACAAAGCAGGATCGTGCTTCATATTCAGTTAAAATAATTAACCAAAATTAATGTAAATTAATTATGTAAATAGAAAGCGGTACTGTGTGTATCAGAACGCAAACAGAGGACTGTGATGTAAAGCAGGTTTACGGCCTCGGAGGTTAAGGTAGAACAGGAGAATAGGGAGGGCATAATGGGCCCCAATAAGGGGCCTGGGTGCAGAGGTTTTAAAAGAAATATAACCGACCGATAGACAAATCTTAATCTCTTCCTTAATCTACGATCGCGCAGACACGGATTATGTTATAATTTTCTTGCCAGAAACACCAGACTCAGCCGGGATCAAAACCCCAATTAGGATTGCTGGGACCTCAGCCTGAAATACAGTAGCATGCTGACCGAGTGGCACTGACCCGCTAAATCTGAGTTCTGGACAGTAGTGGCCCCCGGCTGAGGAGGAGCCCTCCACTCGTGCGCCATCTGTGAACAGTGCCGCCGTATTGGGTTCATTGATCTGCGCTTTCCGTTCTCTCCACTCAACTGCCAATCCTTTGTTCAAGATGGAAATTATCTTCATTGGAAGGTCAAGGTGTCTTTATTACCAGTGCGTCCATTATTCTAACATGTCGTACCTGGTGGCACCCAACCATCCTCGATCCTGCTAAACGCAGTCGCAGAGGTTCAAGCGTAGGCAAACTAAAAAAACATCCAGCGTTGCGGTAGGGGCTGTTCTGATAGATCTTGTGATTGAAAGGCAGGCTAAACTCTGCAGCTTCTGTAAGTCAGAGCCGAATTTTTATAATCAGCTCTTGGCCACCACATTACAGTTCCATATGAGATCAGTGGTCTAACTATGGATTGATACATCCATAGTGTGATCTTCGGCGACAGACCACAAGACATTTGTGTTCAAATCTCTGTACTATCAAAATCTCTGTACTCAAATACAATTAACTTGAACTAAAGTTCGTAAAATTCTTACAACGACCCGACGAAGAGCGATATAGTAGCCGAAGCAATCGGTCCCCCAGATGTTTCTTTCATGTGAGTCTTTGGTCAAGTAGAATACCAAAGACTTTTACTTCTTTTTGCAAGGTAAGTTCTTTTCTAAAGAATTTGGGTATCCTGTACCCCTCTAGCTTGTACCTCTTCGAGAAAGTAGTGTGGGCAGTTTTATCAGAATTAACCATAAGACTGCGGGAACAGCACCAGCTTTCAACGATGTTTAATGCCCTTTGCATAAGTCAATTGTTTGGCACCTTTTGTTCAAGATCGGTCGGCATATTTTTGCTGATCGACTCACTCAGTAAAAATATGCTGAAAACTCTGCCTTTTTCTGCTGACTGTGCTCGCTGAAAACCAACGACATTACAACAATGTTCGAAATATGATAATTAATTGACGAAAATAACAATTTTTCGTTTCACGCTGTATTATATCATGTGTATGAGGTACATAATGTAGAAAAAGTGCTTTGTAAAAAAAAACAGAATCCAGAATATATTATTTAGCCAACTTGCCGGCCAGACCCGATTTTATCTTTCCGTCATTCGAGGAATCAGAGATGTCCTAAGCACTATCACTGGTTTATTCAGAGACCATTGGCCAGATTGCTGGCCTTACAGTAGCTGTGATTGTGAAAGGGTGACATTTTAAAGGGGGTAGTTTGAGTTTTAAGCTATACAACTGGGGACCACCGCTGTGCAAAGAATACCCCGCAAAAGTGGTCATGAACTCCAATCCACTCTTCGTTACAACTCAGAATTGTTTCTTGCGCGTTCCCTTGTGAGAATAATGAAATTAAAATGGCTGAGATGTTCAAAATTAGATGAAGTTTATCGCACAATCTTAAACCCTTTTTTGGGACGAGGTGGTTTGTGTCACTTCCAGGTATTTCGTGGCATTGTGCAGAAATATCTTGGCACTCCAGAAGGTACCATAAAATTGTATCCTGGGCCGTTCTGCAGGAAAGAGGGTTGTCTTTTTAGCAAGAAGTAGAGCATCATGTAAAACGCATATGTTTGGCGTATGAATAATTCTGGAGCACAGTATGAATTCGTGTAATTCAATCTGGTGGCCTCTTTCACAACAGTCACGTCGAATGTGGCAGTTAGGAATGTGTTCCTGTGCACCAACTCTATCCAATCTCTTGGAGCTTTTGCTCCTCTTTGATACCATCATTCACGTTGGATGCCTTTTTTTTACCATCTCCCAACGATACCCAGAGTCATTTGACTCTGGTGGTGGCTTCCAACGTAAATCCAAGTGGTGATTCCAGGGACTATTCTATGCCCACCATCACCGTGCTAAATTATGCAATCCTTTATTTTGTTCATACACACATTCACATGTTATAAAATTTTGATACCCTCTCTCGCACCCATTCCCACGTGAACTCCAGTTTTTCCCAGTCTGCACATCATGCCCGCAAATCCTGGTCATCATCCCAAAAACCACCCACTATGTCATCCATAGTTGCCCACTCACACCTCCGGCCGCCAACATATTGTGCTGGCGAATAATTCAGCAGGAGAACGTTGGGCGGAATGTTACATGTATTTAGAATGTGGGCCAAAGGGAATTACCTGGAGATACCTGGTCCCGAATTGGAGGTGGATGCCCCAAAAAGACCAAGAGCCAACGTGCAATGTGTTGGTATTTCACCGACAACCAAATTTTCATACACGATCTGCCACCATGTGCACAGAGTAATGAATGATGAAACATAATAGCAAAGGAAAATGACACAGTGCTGCGTCTTCTAGGCAAAATAACACTACATGGTCAAACAATTTGATGATTTGTATGCACTGTACCACAATTATAATTCAATAGACAATTTCACTTAACCTAATTTGTGATATATGAATGAGCATATGTCCACTTTTTCCTAACTGATTTCAATTATTCAAAGTGAAATTAAAAGTCTTTGTAAACCTGCTCCCAATGAATTATTTATTATTAATCGTATCGAGAATTTCAATCCAATTTTGCTCTGGAGGTTTATATAGCTTGAACTGTAATTACTTTTTGGTGTAATGGCACGAGTATTTGGGATTAAATAGTTCTTTCTATACACCTTCATTACAGCATCGGCTAAAGTAATCGCCTGCAAAAATGGATTGATTCCGGTGGTATCTATAAATGAATACATAAAGTTTTAACACCCGAGTTTCAGAATTTTGACGTCCTGATTACAATACTGTATCAATTCTTTCCGATTATCAAAAGTTTTGTCTTTATTTGACTCGTACCATGCGAGAAACTTTTCATACCGATTTGACGACATCGACTCTATTGCATACATTTCTTGCGCGGGATATTTCCCAATATAATTCTTATTTGCTGAAGTGTTGAATTTATACGGGTATTCACCCTTTTCGCAATCACGGAGCCCGAAACTTGTATTAAATTTAGACAATGCAAAAGGGATAAAGCTTAGTGAATCTAGAAACACAATATTCCTGATCTCCACATACAAAATTTTGCAACCTGTGAAGATTGGATTTATCGCTTCATCTCTTTTGCATAATTCCTCCAAAATAAATTGCCCATCGTAGCTTTTTGCATTGTGGGCAATCACAGCTGTAGGAACTGGTCTGAATTTAAGAGCATGATCAACAAATTTTTTTACGCACGTTCCGAATTCATCATTTTCAAAAATTCTAACCGATGGGCTACAATTTGTACATTCGGGATCCGACTCTGCTGATTTTGCGCATAAATGGCAAACCTCATGAGCTACACACAAATTTGGAATATGGTCAGAGTAATCATTTTCCCCCGGTACAATCTCACATTCAAGATCGTAAAAAATAATTGAAAACTCTTTTGGGGTTTTCTTTTTTAAAGGCTGAATGAAACAGTAGCGAGGGTTTGCGACCTGTTTATAGCAAATATCGCAACGTACCGTGAAACATTGATGTGGATCATCAGAAATTTTATAAGTTTTGTCACAATTTGTACAGCTTTTAAGCTCACTACAAGTTCCGTTCTCTGTGTGAAATTTGAGGCAGGACTCTCCTCGGAATCTGCGATTACAATTTAAGCAATCAATCATTTCAGGGACATTGAGACACGGTGGATTGTTACCACAAAATCTGCATTTTTCAGGACAAATGTGCATGTTGTTGTACAAAAGATCGCAAAATTTACATTGAAATTTGTAATTAAAAAAGCCCTCAAGATTTTTTATACAGAAATAATGTTTAATATTTTTCTCCCTATCCTCGTAATAGAACAGGTTTATAACATTATTCATGTTTTCAGGAGTTCTTTTAGTGGACAATGAAGTGCTTTTGAAATTATTTAAATCATTGTATACGGTCACTCTATATTGATACAGTGATTTTTTCACAAATTTATGGATAAGTTCGAAATTGTAAGTTCCGTCTTCAGAGATTTTCATACCATGATCAAGAATAAATCTACGGGCATCTAATTTTAATGTATTTGGGGATCTCTTGTAATTAGAAATTTTAGTTTTCGCCTCAGCGCCATCAATTAAAAGGCACTTACCAACCAAAAGCGATATTGGAAGACAGCTCTCTCCGCAATCGATGTCACCTATGCTCTTCTTTTTAAAATATGGAATATCATCCATATTCATCCCCGTAGGCTTGTAATTACGACCCCTTCCTTCCATAGAATGAAACAGAAAAGCTCTAATCTGCAGCATCTCTGATGAATGGAACATCTCAGTGCTCTGATGAACCTGAAATTTACAACACATCATAATTATTATTATTGATAACCAATAAAAATATCGAAGTATATAAAACTTACCATTTCCATATATTCCAAAATTATTCCTGCATTTAGGACATTTACAGGTCTCATTCCAATGTATAGAGCTTTTTCTGTAGGTTCCTCCGTCACGAAACCCTGAAGAATAAAAATAAAAATTATTTTAGCCTCTTTCATATAATAATAAAATATTTATATTCCGGTGGTGATATTTACCTTAAGAATCACACGATCACTAGTAGATTTGGATTCTTTCTTAATCTCCTGAATTGCTTCTTCGAATCCATTTTCCATCCAATCTCCCGTTGTAGAGTTTTTGGGCTTATTCAGGTGGAAATTAATTATCAGTTGTGTCATCTTGTAGAATTCACTGTACTTTCTTGTCTTGTTGATTATCTTAATGAAGTCCTGATCGTGCTGTTCATCACTACAGCGTCTACAGTTTGACCCCGCCCAATTTGGTTAGATGGAGTTAAAATCTCGACATCATTCTTCTCCTTTGAAATGTTTATATTATTTCCCGCTTTATCATTGAGGCTATTTACACCGCCGCATTAGATTGGGATTGAACTGTTCCAAAATCGGATTTCGGATAATTAAGTTTTAATCTAAGGCCGCAATTTAAACGATTTCATTGAGGTCATTTAGACTATCGTATTAGATTCTGACTGAATTGTCCCAAAAACCGATTTTGGAACAATTAAATCTCAATCCAATGCGGCGGTGTAAATGGCCTCATTGTCATTGTCACTATGATCATTAATATCTTCGGAAATAACTCTTGATCCCATTGTATCTTGATCAAGTTTACGCTTTTTGGCAACGAATTCACAGTCGTCACTTTCCATGTCTTTATGAAAAACAATTTCACAAATTACATTATTTAAAGAACAACTGATAGGCATCTTCATAATATTTTTAAGAAAAACACGCTTCTCACACTCATCTAATTTTCCACCGTTTTTCAATTTTTCCAAAATTTTCACCGCCACATCTTCCGCTAGACACTTGAAACTATCATCCATTAAAAGATGAACCAATTCGTTCACACTTTTATTATGCAGGAGAAATTTCAACACTTCATCCATTCCACTGGATGCGGAAAGAAGATTGAGAATAGCACTTGCTTTATTACTCATGATTGTTTAATCTTTGGGTGTTATCTCGGGCTGACTGTCCAGAAAACTCTGATTGATTTTCATGGGGACATGTTCTTAAATAGATTTTCAAGTGCATGGAAATAATTTCTGATTACACATGATGAAACCTATTCACAAATACATATGTAAATTTTGTCATTTGAACTAACTTAAATTTCACAATCAATAAGGAAAAAAAGTGCTGAATTGTCTTCATGCTGCACAAATTCGCGCGTGTAAGAAAAAATGTTAAGAAATGCACACAGCGAAAATGTGATCGTGGGAAAGAAAATCTAGTAAAATGAGTGAGATGGTTAGAGTGGAGGGTTATGAGAGCTGATTTGATAAAAGTAAAATCGCCCATATATACATTTATAATATTTTTCACATGAAAATATCTTCAATTTAGCAATATTGCAATCTACAGGAAGAGGGGTGTTGAATTACACCTCTACCCTTCGAAGTTTATAGCTCATAATCTTGCGCGTGTAAGAAAAATTTTGAAGTATGTAGATGGAAAATCATGATCGTGGGAAAGAAAAATGTATATGAATTCTCATATGCTAAAACAATTTCATGATGTTGTAGAGTGTAAAAAATAGGAAACCAACTTTCGAATTGAAAATCATTTTAGTTAATCAAACGTAAAAAATCTAATCAATATCCAATATTCCCTGATACAGTGCTGTCTCTCTATGCACAGTTTGGGTACTTTTTTGACAGTTCTTTCTCTGAATATGTACAACTTTTTGAAATTTCCAACGGTTTTTTTCTTTCTTTTAATAAATTATCATTTTTTTATTGTTCTAGAACTTCCCGTGTTATTTTAAACATAATATGAGACAGAAAAAATAAAATTAAGAAAATTAAAAAAAGAAAAATTAGTTACCAAGAAAATAATTTCTTTATTATTTTGTCAAATGTAAACAAATTGATTTTGAATGCAACCGACACAAAAGCTGTGCATATAGGTGCATATAGAGAGTGTGCATATAGAGTGACAGCACTGTAGTTTATTATAAACGATTTAGCAAAATAAAATCTCCCGCAGATCCATTTATAAACCTCCTGGATTATTTAGAATCCATAAAAATCCGATTCTTGTGGATGTGGCTGATTACAAACTATAAGGATGTCCAAATCCAGGATATTTTTTGCAGGATCCCAATTAAAAATCGTGAATTTTCGATTTTCTGCTAACTTGCAGATATTGTGACTTTTTTGATATTTCTAGACCTGAACAAGGAAAGCTTCTCGGGGCTCAGGGCCCATAAGTATGATAACTAACAATTACAGGCTACGTAAATTCGATGAACAAATTTTTCTTAAGTTTTCAAAAACTTGCCCAATGAATAATAATTTTCAATCTAGTGAAAATCATTATGTTTGAGTATTGTAGTTTCTTTTCCCAAAATGGATATGTTTAAAATTATTGCAAGTATAGAAAATAATTAAAATAATTTTTCACTATGAGAATTTAAAAGTTCGTAGTTTTTAAGTGTTAATATCCACTATGTACCAAATAGCTGAGGACTTGTAAAAATATCGCATATCCCATCAACCTTCTACTTTACAATTATGTACAAACATAAGAAAAAAATAGCTCAAACAGCAATGTATCCCTAATTATTAGTAAACATATTATTATACTTACTCGTTACACTTGCCTTTATTTCTCAATTCTCATAATTCTCAAGCCATTCAATGTAGAGAGAAAAATCAATCTGTAGGACAGTAAATAGTGGAACGATGAACGATTGAGAGTGGGACGATTAGTGAAAGACAAAAAGTTTAATTATCTGTTTTTATTCTAATAAAAATGGAAAATGTTATATTACTGTAGTAAGTCTAGTCCTTGCACACAGCTGTATGTCATTATTATCTGAAAATAGACAAATGAGAAATATTTTGAGATTTGGGAAATTTATCTAGATAAATAAGTTTAATCAATTTACAGCATAAATAAATAATTTCTTTTAAATTAAATTACAGAGTTAATATGTTTTCTCACCCTCTATTGTCTTACAGTCTCTGTATGGAATATGACATCCAATGCATGGGATGGCGAAGATCATCTGCAATTAAAAAATACACATGTATTTTCAATGAACTGTAATTTTTAAATTTATGGTAATTTCATGCATGAAACATATTATAGATTGACACAGTAAGATATAACTGACAGATTGTATCATTTTACCTTTATGGAAAATAGATCCTCTTGTAGCGGAGGAATGCTGTGGCTTTGCAGATTGGGCAAGCATCCATTCTCTCCGCACACTCTTCGCACGCATATATATGCCCACACGGCAGGAACACCACTTCAATATCTTTGTCGCAGCATATTCTGCACATCAAAGATATTGTTGGATTACTTGATGATGATGATGGGCTTTCCGGGGTGTCAGGATTTTCATGAAACATTATCCTGGACACCCTCGCGAAACAGTCCTGTATATTGATACTTGTGGTGAACAGGTATCGCAACAGTCTTTGTTTATCAATATTCCTTAACTGGAACCCACTTATTACAGAGCACTCTAGTTTTTCTAGTACACGTAATTGAAGAGGGTATATGTCACACCCTTTCAATAACTCAATCAGTTCACGGGGGTTCTTATCACGCACTATTAGTTCGATCATATCGTCTATGCTTCTACTCCTCGCGTACAGTTGCCCCAATTTATTGAACATTTCACTTCCACTTGCACCTGACATGACTTAACTTCACTTAACTTAACTTCACGGACTTAGATGCTTAACACTCAAGACGAAGAAGAGTACTGGAAAATTTCTCGAACATCCAGACCCTTTTTTAAATGCTAGAACTATATACTAGGGATGGGAAATGTACGTTTTTTTAAAATGAAAGTATAGTATGACCATTCAGTTGTTGTGGAGAATTACCTGTGGTAAACAATAATTTCTCTGTGATAGGATTCTGTGATATCTAATACCCTCTTCTTCCTGCCCAGTTTACCTATAAATATATTGTGGTGTTATAAATCTGTCAGGGACTGTGTGTTTCTTGGGCTTCCTTCTACCGTTTGTGATATTCACGTACCTGGAAATATATATTCCTTTATTAAATATCTTCAACAGTGATCCGGAACGTAGGCGGCTGGATTTTCCAGAAGACGTTTCCTCGATGACCACCAAATGCCCTTTTCCAAATCCACTGAGGCAGTGAAACACACTTTTCACCTTCACCAATTATTTTATTTACAAATATTCTCCTCTTAGATTGAACTGAACACGTTTAACTCTACGTCACGTAAATTTTTCTGTAGTTTGAACTAATATTTAATTTATAATTCACAAATAAATTTATACACTTTTCTCCTCACGTCTCTTTGCAAAAATCAAGTCTTACGTAACTCCCAGACTGGTTCCCGCTCTTCCCCTACTTTCTTTCCAGCTGATCTTATTCACCACTTTTTCCTCCTTCTCTCTCCCTCCATGCATATTCAAAATCCAACCGTCTTTTGTCTCTTATTTTTAAGAGGTCTTATAGAATGGAAATTCTATACATGCTCCCGGGGGAGATTGTGACTCTCACATGTTGGAAATTTGGCAACTTTAGTCACTGACCTGGTATAGGTGCCTGTCGGGGTTTTTATGTCAATAACTCTCACCTTCCCGTCTCCTCCAGTGTGAACTCCAACAACTCTTCCTGTTGTCCATTTGGTGGTTCCTATGGAAGCATCGTGTAAGATCACTATGTCATCCACCTTCAGGTTCTCTTTCTCCGTGTGCCATTTTGAGCGCTCTTGAAGTGTGTGCAAGTAGGATAGCCTCCACTTTCTCACAAAATCTTGTACAATCCGCTGACACAATTGCCATCTTGTCAAGTGGTTCATCCTCACGGATGCAAGATTTTCATCAGGCAGCTGAGTCGGTGGTGCCAAAAGCAAAAAATGACCCGGAGTCAATGGTTGTGGATCTCTGGGATCGTCCGACAGAATGGTGATCGGCCTACTATTCAACACGGCTTCGACCTGTGTGAGAATTGTATAAAATTCCTCATAATTTAGTCGTTGCTCGCCAATAACTTTCTTGAGATGAGTCTTTGCTGACTTCACTGCTGCTTCGACTAATCCGTTGAAGTGCGGAGAACGAGCCGGTTGAAAGTGCCAGGTAATGTTCTGGTTGATTGTTTGGTCTTGAATGGTTTGAGCTTCTTCTGCTAACAGACGTTGAAGTTCACGTGATGCTCCTAGGAAATTCCTTCCGTTATCTGAGAACACTTCTTTGCAAATTCCTCTACGTGAAGTGAATCGTCTGAAGCTGCTCATGAATGCTTCTGATGACAAACTGCTTATAATTTCCAGGTGGACTGCCTTGGTTGAGGTGCATACAAAGACAACTATGTCGATCCTTTGAGTGCGTCCACGGGACTCGGCGCCTGTTCTAATAAAGAATGGCCCGCAGCAATCAATGGCCACGCTGGAAAATGCCCTTACCAACGAAATTCGGTGTTTAGGCAAGTCTGCCATTATCTGGTTTTCTCGAGAAGTTTTGTGCACGAAGCACGCCTTGCACATGTGGACAACGTTTCTTGTAATATGACGTCCACCTATTGGCCAGTACCTTCTTCGACAATGAGCTAGCAATAGCTGTGGCCCGGGGTGCAATAGTGATAAGTGCATCTCTCGGATGATAAGCTTTGTCAAATCACTGCGTGGGAGAATTTTTGGATATTTGGTGTTGTAGTCATCATCCAGATGTCCCAATCTGCCACCGACCCTTAAAATTCTCTCCTCATCCAGAAACGGGTGCAACTTTCTCATTGCTGCGCTGTTGATGGTCACTGCTTTGTTGTTCATGAGATCCTGAATGAGCTCCGGAAAATGAGATTCTTGGTCCCATTTTATCAACTGATTCTCTGCCCAGACTAAGTCTGCTGCACTATGACTTGTGGGTTGATTCGGATGAGCTCCTGCATGACCTTTAGTCCTCAATGCTCTGAATCTCAAGAGTTGGCCAACTTTGCAAATTACCAAAAGAACTCTCTTCATTCTGGATAAATTGCTTATTTTTGACACGAGGGTAGTGAAAATGTAATTTCCTTCTGACTTGTTGACAGTGAGTGTAGCGACTGAAATGTCTTGTGACTCCTCGACTGCTGGTGGAACACTTTCCTTGCTTTCCCAGGCTAAATCACTCTCCTTTAACCAATGAGGGCCTTCTCAATACAATGATGAGTTATCCAACTCCATGGCTGTGGTTCCTCTTGAAATGAGGTCTACCGGGTTTTCTTTTGTGGGAACGTGTCTCCAACATTCAACAGCTGTCAACTCTCTGATCGTTGTCACTCTATTTTTGGTAAAAACGTCTTGTTTGTTTGAAGCGGATGCAATTTGCGCAAGAACTACCTTGGCGTCTACCCAACAATAAACCTTGCTGATTTTCAGACTTTTTGCGACCTTTGCTAACAGTTTGGCCCCAAGTGTTGCTGCACAAAGTTCTAGCTTAGGGATTGTCTTAGTTTTGATTGGCGCAACTTTCGACTTCGCCGTCAACATCTGACTTGAAATTCGTCCTGAGACATCCTTGGTGACATGGTACACTGCGGCTCCGTAGGTTAGGTTGGAGGCATCCGAGAACATGTGGAGCTGCTCTTCACAAACATTTTCGTTTTTCGATGTCCATCGAGATATTCTCATAGACGGAATGTGTTGTAGTGAGGCAATAAATTTTTTCCACTCTCGCAAAATATCTCCCTCAACCTCGGTATCCCAGTCAATCTCATTCTTCCAAAGATTCTGCAAGATTAATTTCGCGTTGATTGTGATGGGGGCTAGTAGTCCTAGCGGATCATAAATCCTTGCCACCACTCTCAGGATATTTCTCTTGGTTGGAACTAAATTCTCGACCATTGTATCGACTTGAAATGAAAAGGTGTCGTTTGACGGATTCCACATCAATCCTAGTGCTTTCACACAGCCATCAGAGATTGAGACTTCCTTTGCCTCTGTGTTGCTTTCTTGCAATGTTTGAAGTACTGTCGGAGAGTTGGATTGCCACTTGGATAGCTTCATTTGAGCTTTGCCGAGAAGACTAATGAGATCTTTCTGCACCTCGATCGCTTCCTTTGTGGTCTCCACTGACAATAGACAGTCATCCACGTAAAAATTGTTCCGAAGAACTTCTGCTGCTCGTGGGTAACTTTCTCCTTCATCTTCTGCAAGTTTGATCAACGTCTTTGTGGCAAGATAGGGTGACGCAGCATTGCCAAAACACAAGGTCTTGAACCTGTAGTCCATGATTGGTTCACTTGGTGATGTTCGCCAAGGAAAACGTTGCAAATCTCTGTGATCCTCATTGAGTTGTACCTGCAAATACATTTTGACAATGTCACAGGATAGTGCAATCGGGAATCGTCTAAATCTCCACAAGATCTCTATCAACTCCGGTTGAACGACAGGCCCCACTTTGATAACATCGTTGAGACTTATGCCGGTCTCAGAAACAGATCCGCAGTTGAAAACGATCCTGACTTTGGTGGATGACGCGTTTTCTCGAACAACACAGTGATGTGTCATGTAATATGACTTAGCTTGAGGCTCGATCAGAGGCACTCTCTCTATGATTCCCAAACTCAGATACTCTTCAAAGATATTAGAGTACTCCTTGTATAGTTGAGGATTCTGTGAGAGCCTTCTCTCTAGGAAGTTCAGTTGCCTTGAAGCTCGCTTTCGGTTAGATCCGAGTTCACCGAAGTTTCCCTTCAAAGGTAGACGAACATTGTACTGACCGTTTTCCGATCTTTTTGTCGTACTTGAATATAATTCTTCCACTTCCCTATACTCGACCGTTTGTGGACATTCTTCTGAGAGTTCTTCGAGTTCCCAGAATTTCCTGAGGGTCTCATCGATGGTGTTCAGGGATATTGTGTGGCAAACGGGGGGAGTGTCTGCTGATTGTGCGCCATTAGGCTGCCATTTTCCGTAAACTACCCAACCGAAGACGGTATTTCTGAGTGATGGAATTCCTGGGCCCATCTTGTAAACTTCGTCCAGCATAATTTCGTCTTCGTGTGCTGCTCCGATGAGTAGGTCAATTGGCCTAGACACATGCCACTCTGGGTCAGCGAGCACGAATCCTGTGGGAACCCTTACATCCCGAGGGTTTATCTGAGATGTAGGCAAATTGGTGGAGATCTTTTGTGAAACCTGACATTGCAAAGAAATTTGCGTTCCTTCCTGAGGGATGAGGATTGCATTCACTTGATGCTTGAGGCTGCTTACTTGTCCTTGAAATCCTTCAACTTGAGTGTAAGGGGACTTTTGCAACTTCAATCTCAATCTCTGGCACAATTCGGTTGTCATCACAGAAATCTCGGATCCAAAATCCAAAAGGGCGCGACACACATGGACATTTTGTTGGGAATCCAGAATTCTTACACATGCTGTCTTCAAAATAGAGCGATGAATCTCACCATTGGCACTCTTGTTTGACGGAAGAAAGCTACTCAGCACGGCTGGTTTCTTCTGATCCTCGGAAACTGATTGAGGATTGTCTTGAGTAACCTTTGACGGGGGGTTGGAGAGAGCATCGTGAACCCAATAATTATGAGACTTATTGCAATGCTTGCAAGGAGGATAAGGGCATTTGTCTACAGCATGCTGGGATCTACTTTCTGATATACAATTCATGCAAAGATTTAAATTGTTAACAGTTTCGAGCCTTTTGGCTGCAGGAAATGACTTGAATTTACCGCATTTCCACAACTTATGTGCGGATTTCTTGCAAACGCTACATGACTCATGCTTTTGACTTGAATTTTCTTTAGAGATCGTGAGGGACTTTACAATTTTTGGTTTCTGATTTTGAACTTTTGAACCTGAACTGTTTACATTACTAGTGTACGTGGATGGACATAAATCTAAAGCTTTACAACGTTTATTTAGAAATACCTTAAACTCGTCCCATGTTGGCACGTCTGACTGCTCCTGCGACCATAGCGTCTGTGTCTCGTGATCGAGTTTGCTCAGGACTTCGTAGATGATCCACGGATCTCGAGTGTTGACCTTCAAAGCGTCCATTGCGTTGATAGTCGTCGTGGAGACATCGTAGATATTCCTGAGATCATCGACGATAGGATTCTTCAGAGTAGGTAGGCTCTTGATGCGTTCGATGTGACCGTTTATGACCTTTTTCTTGCACTCAAATCGGTTTGTGATGGTTTCCCACGCTATGTCGTAGCTTTCATCACACATGTCGAGATGATCAATGGCGTCAAAGGCCTTTCCTGTCAACTTCGTCTTGAGATGGTACAGCTTTTGCGTCTTTGACAGTTTCTTGTTGCTGTCCACCAGATTGATGAACATCTCTTTGAATGAACGCCACTGCGCATGCTCTCCGTTAAATGTGGGGATTTTCACTGGTTCGAGTTTCGAATACTTGGAATTCTCACTACCATCCATACGCTCTACGAGTTTTGAGAAGCCATCGAGAAGTTTGTCAATTCGTTCATCTTCAATGACGGTTGAATGGAAAAGATCTTTCTTTGCAGATTCATTGACTTTGATATTGACAATCAGTTCAGTCAGTTTCTCTTCCGCTTCATCAATTTCCAATAGGAAATTATTTTGCTCCTCAATTTCCCTTTCGCGCTCTTCTTCTGATTCAGCTTGGTTAATGATTTCATCCTGTACCCTATTGTATCGAACCCTGATTCTGTCACAAATCTCCAAATTCGTCTCAAGATACGCTCGAGCACCGTCTCTACTCAACAGACTTTCATCTTCATGGTAGCGGGATATGGCTGTCTTTACACTGGTAAGTTGCCCTTTATATGCGCTTCGACTCTTGATACTCGCCATCTTTGGAGCTGCTTCTTTGTCCTCTTCTTCGTGGAGTTCCTTTCCAATTCTGCTGGATACCCAGTGAATGGCCAAAGATTTTCTGCAGATATCCAAGATTTTTCTACAAGGCAATTGTCTTCAGAGTGCGAATGTCAACAAGCGAAACTGCGAGGTTCTCGTGGCTGATGCCGTGTGACTGAAGCCTCCTCGTTGGGGTCTCTTTTCCTTCGAAGGACCACTGATGTGGAGAATTACCTGTGGTAAACAATAATTTCTCTGTGATAGGATTCTGTGATATCTAATACCCTCTTCTTCCTGCCCAGTTTACCTATAAATATATTGTGGTGTTATAAATCTGTCAGGGACTGTGTGTTTCTTGGGCTTCCTTCTACCGTTTGTGATATTCACGTACCTGGAAATATATATTCCTTTATTAAATATCTTCAACAGTGATCCGGCTCGAAGGACCACTGATGTGGAGAATTACCTGTGGTAAACAATAATTTCTCTGTGATAGGATTCTGTGATATCTAATACCCTCTTCTTCCTGCCCAGTTTACCTATAAATATATTGTGGTGTTATAAATCTGTCAGGGACTGTGTGTTTCTTGGGCTTCCTTCTACCGTTTGTGATATTCACGTACCTGGAAATATATATTCCTTTATTAAATATCTTCAACAGTGATCCGGAACGTAGGCGGCTGGATTTTCCAGAAGACGTTTCCTCGATGACCGCCAAATGCCCTTTTCCAAATCCACTGAGGCAGTGAAACACACTTTTCACCTTCACCAATTATTTTATTTACAAATATTCTCCTCTTAGATTGAACTGAACACGTTTAACTCTACGTCACGTAAATTTTTCTGTAGTTTGAACTAATATTTAATTTATAATTCACAAATAAATTTATACACTTTTCTCCTCACGTCTCTTTGCAAAAATCAAGTCTTACGTAACTCCCAGACTGGTTCCCGCTCTTCCCCTACTTTCTTTCCAGCTGATCTTATTCACCACTTTTTCCTCCTTCTCTCTCCCTCCATGCATATTCAAAATCCAACCGTCTTTTGTCTCTTATTTTTAAGAGGTCTTATAGAATGGAAATTCTATACAGTTGTCATATGCATAAATGGTCAAGTATCAAAATCTTTATCAAATAACGTCACCACATGCTCTCAGATATCCTGTGGGAAACGTTAAATGCAAGCTTAAGCGATTTTTAGATTGTGAATTTTCCTCAATAGAGAAATTCAATCAAGATTTTGGGATGAAATATTAGGGAGAGGTTAATATCATCATTGTGAAAAATTCACATTTATTCATTAATTGATTGGAAGATCATTTTTTAATTTTCACTGTAGATATTAAACAATTGAATATCAAAAATCATTGATACTGTCCCACCTCTACACAGATTTACAGATTAAACTGTTATGTAATACGCATATGTAAACTGTTGCATTTCTGGATGGTGGAGAAATATACTTTGCCTAGGAACTGTTAACACTTGGAGACTCGACTATAATTTCAAGTGGTATTAATCTCCATATGAAACAAAACTGTGTGCGGTGCATTTTCATCGTTTACCATTCAGTGTTAAAATTGTAATTCAAATCTTTGCGCGCATGATGAGTAGAATTGTCTGTTTTTGCTGTCTAGACCTGAAGAAGAAATTAGAGCAGATTTTGCAGACGGGTTTTGCATTGATTATGACGTCGATGATCATACGGAACAATCAGAATGAAAACGTAAGTATGAGTATAAACCACATACTCCCACACGTCATCGATTGTATCTCTCCTCGACCTGGAGAAATGTTGGAGAACACCACTTTGGAGGATCAATTGTAATTTTGCTCGAACTAGACAGATGTTGAAAAAATTTCTTTGTCCGAGCCTTCAAAATGTTAATAGTTGTAAAATCCACTATACTCTTTAATCTATATCAACAACATTATAAAATAAAATTATAGAATGACTCTTTTTCCTCATTTCCCATATAGTGGTAAATTGGTAATTTAAATGTTTGTGTGCACGATGTGTAGAATTGTTTGGTGTGAGTATGTCTCATAGCCCAACATTTTTTCTCCCTGTGAAATATTTTCTTGATGGGTGATAGTGAAGAAATTAGAGCCAACATTGCAGTGGAATATTGCACTGAATATGACGTCAGTGATCATATGGAATCCCTTGAATGAAAACATGAGTATAAGTACAAATCTCATACTCCCACAAGGCGTCGATTGTATCTCTCCACGATATGGAGAAATGTTTGGTGAACACCACTTTACGTCATCGATTGTAGATCTGATCGAGCTAAACATGTGTTAGTAAATTTAATTTTTCGACTCAATAAACTATTTAAAAGACTAATATAAAATCATATCGATCATTAAAATATGCATGCAGATTCTTTCATCAAAATTATGCGAAAAGAAGAATTTATGTGAAATGAAATAACATTTTTGTTTTTAACTCTCGAGGGATCGTGAGGACGACCGAAGAATATCACTTTTCCCACCTGATCTTCCTTGAATTCAACAGGCAGAATGAATAATGCCACAGCGCATAAAAATTGCACTCGTTGACAAATTCTCCCAACTCCACCTTAAACTCTCTCACTCTTTTCCACACTTACACGTCCCTCATTAGAGGCAAACATTTTTACGATAAGTAGTCAGGAGTATTCATATTAGTAACTATCAGTCAAGTATACCCCCACCCTGTAATATCTCCGGCCAAGCATGATTGATCATCAAACATAAGCAACAGGGATTCATACCAACTACACGGAAAATCTTTATGCATACATTATAAGAAAAATGACTTCAGAGAAAGAGAAGCATGCAAATTAAAATAGATAGAACATTCGCGAAAATCTTTTACATTTTACATTTTACATAATAGGTGATAGTCGGTTATTAAAAACGGCCATAGGAATTTCAATTCAGAAATATACACACACACACACACACATCAGCATTAAATTATTGCATCAACAATAATGTCGCTTCATGTTTCAAGAGGGATGGAGGTGACAACATATTTTATATAACGTCAATCTAAGGTTATGGACCCCACGGTAATGACGTCATGATAAGAACCTGCTCGTCAGTTTGTATTAGTTCCATACACACACCATAATACGTCACCGATTGTAACTTTTCGGAGCCGTGACGCCAGAGTAGGGTTTATGTGTGTGAGTGCCTCACTAACACTACTACACACACTTATTGTATTCAACCTCGATTTACACTACTAGTACATTCTGGTCTACATTTCACCCATATATCACTTTCCTATCAGTCCATCCAAATCCTTGATGTTTTGATTTAAATATAAAATTTGTGGAATTTTTGTAGTAGAAAATTTGTAGTCACCTCTCAAGCTTCTTTGAGATAAAAAGAAATTCATCTAACCTTCGCCAATTCAGCAATTCCCATTGTCATCTTCTTAATTTTATTTTATGTCTCATTCCATAGAAGCATTCACAATTTTGAAGATATTCTTGACAAGAACTGATATTACACCACTGCCTGGTTGAAGGTGTGAATATCTGAACATCCTTTATCTAATTAATACTTAGAAAGCGAGATAATAAAAATAAAAAC
Organism: Phlebotomus papatasi; assembly: GCF_024763615.1. NCBI lineage: Eukaryota > Metazoa > Arthropoda > Insecta > Diptera > Psychodidae > Phlebotomus > Phlebotomus papatasi. The sequence goes on along the minus strand of NC_077225.1, from coordinate 124,281 downwards.
ATTGGAATATTTGCTAAAATTATTAAAAACGAAAAAAAAACTTCATCTATGGGCGATTGATTGTCAACTTAATGTCAATTAAATCGATTTATAGTTAACTTCATCTACCCAGTGGTCAATCCACAACTGTCTTTGTCATGCCTGACAAATTGTAAGGCATAATCCACACTAATTTGTAATGCATTTGTAAGATATGCAAGTAATAGATGACATTTGGACTGACAAGTTGGCTGTCGTCGGGTGTGACATTGACATTTTGACTTCCCCATGTGTTGTGAGAACTTAAAATGTATATCAATATTAGGTGAGATTCTTAACAATCTCACCTACTATAATCCTAACAAAATTTCATGTCGACCGATCGCGCTCAAACTTGGCCAAAATGTGTTTCGCCACTTCCTGATCACGAATATATGGGCATGGGGGGCTAAGTTACGTTCCCGGCCGGCCGGCCGGCCGGCCGTCTGGCCGCTCTTTGGAGCTTAATAGCTCCTAAACTAAAAAAGATATCGACTTGCGGTTTTCGGCAAAGGTTATATATCGTATGAAAATTGCAACATGGTGCATGGACCCCCCACCCCTCCTTCCGCCATTTTGAAGACCCCCCTTTTTTTGTTTTCTCAATAGCTCCGCCCCTATGGCATCGAGCGGGCTCAAATTTTAGTATGTTATAGCTGGGCCTTAGAGCTTTCATCAGTACCAAACTTAAGGTCCCCCGACCCCCCTTACCCGAGCTATAAGGGTCAAAAAAAATTTCTTAAAATGGCCATAACTCCGGTTCTAATTGTCAGAATTTAAAAAATGAGGGCTTTTTGGAAAGCTCTCATGAAATTCCACTTCCCCTTCTAACATCGCAAGTTCATAAAACCACCGCTAGGGGCGCTATTATTAAAAAGAAAATTTTTAAATCTTAAAAGTTAAATAACTCAAAAATTCCTTATGCAATCGGGCTGAAGTTTTAGTATGTTGTAGTCGTTGATTATACCTATCAAACAAAAAAAACCTTAAGTCGATCCATAACCCCTGACCCGAGCTATAAGGGGTCAAAGTTCGAACGTTGACCGGCCTCTATCTCCGGTTCTAACTCACATAGCGATCTAAATTTTACCTTTTTGGTTTCGTCTCGATGAGCACTTTCAGATGGAAGTTCAAAAAGTCACCACAGGTGGCACTGTGATAGCGTCAAAATTCATCGAAATTCAAAGACATTTTTCTCAAAAACGGCATTGTGCAAGTTAATGAAATTTTAGTATGTTGTAGTCCAGTCTAGGACGTTTCCAAAATGATGCGTAAGTACGCTGTGGTTTCAATAGAACCGGAGATATGAGGGGTCAAAGTTCACGAAATTCAAAAAATCATATCTCCGGTTCTATGTGACCGATTTTGATGAATGAGGGCTTAAACGAAAGATCTCACCAAATGCTACAACTTTCTAAAATATTTGAACTTCGTGGGAGCAACACCAGGGGCGCCACAGTCGAAAAACCAATTTCAATATCACATAACCTCAACTATCTCGACTGTCGCTGAACCGATTTTGATGATTACTTCGACATAATTGTAGAGCACATTTATCTCTACATTTCGTCCATACATCATTTTCCGCTCAGACTACGCTATCACTCCGATTTTGCCGTTTAAGTGTGAAAAAATTGATTTTTCCTATAATAACGCTTTGAAATCACTCAGATGCCAATTTGACTGCCTCTACTCCACCAAGACACTTAAAATAGGGTTTTAAATGGAAAGTCCCACAAAATACAACAATTCTTTGATATAGTTGAACTTCAACAAATGACTACTTGGGGCACTCTGGATGAAAAAACGAGTTAAGAAACAAGAAACCTCTCTTATCTTGGCTTCTGAGTAATCGATGAGATCATGTTCTATGGGAAAATTATAGAGTACATTCTGTTCTACATTTCACCCATATAACACTTTTCTGTCAGTTCATCCCAATCCTTGATATTTTGGTTTAAATGCAAAATTTGTATAATTTCACGAATTTGATTCAAGATAACTGAATGGCGACTCACAATTTCAGCTCTAAATCGAATTTGCATGCACTCCGAGTTAGCTCACGTTAAGAATCTCACCTACATAAGCCAGTTAGGATTATCTGTCCTTTTCCTTTATTTATTTATTGACTACATTCAAGGTTTAAAAATATGCATATTGGGTAGTTATACATATACTTTACATGTATGCATTTCTGATGACGAACAAGTGTAAGGTTTATGTACAAATTTCCCATAAGAGACAGTGATAGGGTAAGCATTCATGTCATGCATCAGTCAAGCATACTGTAATGTGTGGATGACCACTGGGTATGGGCGAATGATTGTCAACTAGTTATCAAATTGTAGCAAACTTCATTCATTCATAAGCGTCACGTCATTGTTGAGATCGAGTCGCCACGTCTGGCAAAACAAAAATTAAAAACTGTGAAAATTAAAGAACCTCAAGTGTTTAATTTTATTGAGTAGTGAAAAGTGCTTGTGAAAGTACGTCGATTTATATCTTCCAAAGGTAAATATTTACTTATTACGTTACACTATGCAATATAATATCCCCATAGCAAAATTCAAACAATAGCAAACAAAGTGTCCAAATTGCAATAATACGCGGAATTTGACGCTAAAATTTGATTGTATTAGATGATACTAATAAATGTTTTAGACTAGAAATGAAAACTCTCTAATGATTTTATTAACCTTTGTTTCAGATAAAGCATTGCTGAAGAAGATAGAGATATTTCCGCTCCCTGGCTTGTTCCAGGAGGCGAGGTCGCCCCGGTTGAAACCAAAAATTATGGTTTACAATCGGGAGAAAAGGCTCCGGCCAAACTAAATGTTCACAATTATGTGGAGACATTAAATGGAGGTGCACAAAAAAAAGGTGGAAAAGGTAAAAAAATACCACAAAATTCTCATTTTTTCGCATCAATAGGAATAGAATACCCTATAATTTTTATTACTGGAAATTTTACTCAGGACAATACAAAATTATTTAGTGAAATTTCGAATAATAAACAATGTTGTGCCAATGCAGTTGCAAGTATGATTTGGGCATTCGAAACAAAATTAAATAGTTGGTCAAATCATACATTAGACAATATACTTATTGAGGGTAATAAAATTTATTTAGAATTAATGAAAAATGAAACATGTGATTACTTAAATATTGAAAAAATGCCTAAAAATCTAACAGTATTTAATAAAAAATTTGTTTTGAATACTATTCTAAACAAAAATGAACTTCAGGGAGAGATTCTAGGAAAATCGGAAAACCAATCTTTGTTGTTTGCTTTATTATTTTTTTCAAAACTTATGACTATGGAGTTATTACTTGTAATGATATATGTATTTCAATTTTTAAAATTGAGAAATTATATTACTTTTTTGATAGTCATGGAAGAGGTAAATTTGGTCAATTTGTTACAAGAAATGGAAAATCGGTTTTATGTGGCTATGAAGATCCCAATAAATTATGTAATATTTTGATATATAATTTTTGTTATGGGAACTTTGAGTATAAGGAAGAATTTTGTTTTATAATTACGCCTTGTTCGGTGATTTCAGTTTATTCAAGTAGTTCTAAAACAAATATCTTGCCTTATACATCAACAAATCACAATTCAAGTTTACAAAACAGAATTTGTATGGATACCCAAAATACAGAAATGATATCTCAAAACAATTACGAAATAAAAAATTCAAATGAAATTTCAGATAAAAAAAAAGAAAACTTGCAAAAAAAATTCAAAAAAACAGTTAAAAATTGCAAAAAAAAGCGCATAACTCCAGAAGAGAGACAATGAAAGACGAAAACAGCAACATTCAAAAGAAAGAAAATAAAATTTAAAAAAAGGAAATGGAAAACAAGAGGAGGAAATTAATGCTTAAAGAGGAACAGGAAAGAGATTCAAATAAAAAAAACTGGAAAACGAAAGGAGAAAATTAATGCATAAAGAGGAACGGGAAAGAGATTCAAATAAAAAAACACTGGAAAATGAAAGGAGAAAAAAATGCATAGAGAGGAACGGGAAAGAGATTCAAATAAAAAAAAACTGGAAAATGAAATGAGAAAAAAAATGCATAAAGAGGAACGGGAAAGAGATCCAAATAAAAAAAAAATGGAAAATGAAAGGAGAAAAAAAATGCATAAAGAGGAACGGGAAAGAGATTCTGTGGGTGGTCACACAAACCTTCAAATAGAAAATGTAAAGAATGATGTAAACAATTGCCTTGTGTCAACAATGGGTCCCTTCCCTATATTGGGGGCTTGGATGCGGTCACCAATTGGACACTCACCTTCAAATAAATGCACGAAATATTGTATTAGATAAACCCTCAGAAAGGCAGGAGGATGAAGGGGAACTTCGGAATGATTAGCCTCACCTGGGAATATAATTGAGAAAAGAATGAATATCTTCGGCCTATCTGGCGAGGGAGGAACAAATTTTTTATTCCTCCTGGGTTCCAGATCTCGATGCCAGGTTCCCAGGGAAAATATGATGAGATATCGTCTTGTCCAGCAGGAGGAAAAAACGTGGTATCGACTATGATGAACCTCGTGGACAAGTCTTTGTCTCGCCAAGTCCCGTTGTCTCTCCAGAAAAAAAAGCACTTTTTTCCCTTAACCAATTAACTCAATTCATCTTAATTTAATTTTTAACAAACTTCACAGATTTTAGCTCAATTCTTTTCTCCTACTTTTTCTCAACAATTTATTCACTTTGATAATTTTAATATCCACTTTACTTTAAAAATGTTCACAATCACTTGAATTTGATGCACACTCCATGAACTCCAAAACGATAAGAAGGATGGTCAGAAAAGACCAGTTTGAGACGAGCAGCTGATTTCGGCGATTCGGGTAAACCGGGAATTTGAGCTGTGAGCCGCAGTCAAAGATTGCGCGGAATTGCTCACTTTCGAATCTTTAACGGCCGGAACATCCTCCCCGGGCTGCTCTCTGGTTGCAGGAGCAGGATCTCCATCCGTTGTTGGTAAGCAGGCGATTTTTGTCACAGGACGCTTGTAAACTCCCTTTGCCATGCGAACTGTGACGACTCGAACATAGCCGTCGGCTCCTGGATGAGTGGATTCAATTTTCCCCAGAGTCCATTTCGAACCTTCACGATTGGTTTCGTCCAAAAGCAAAACCACTTGATCCGGAGCCAAGTTCTCCTTCGTGACTCTCCACTTAGAGCGCTGTTGCAAGGTGTTTAAGTAATGAAGGCGCCAACGATGAGCAAATTCTTGCGCTCTTGCTTGACAAGTTTGCCAAGCTGACTGTCGATTTCCGGGTATGTGAATTACTTGAGGATCTGGGGGAGCATTCCCTGATGCCCCAACTAAGAAGTGACCTGGAGTTAGAAAGTTTAGGTCACATGGGTCGTTGCTGAGAGTGCAAATGGGACGACTGTTGAGAACACTCTCTATTTGGCACAATATGGTGGTCAACTCCTCATAAGAAAGTGGTGAGGAGTTGGTGATTCGTTGTAGATGGTATTTGGTGGACTTTACAGAAGCCTCCCAAATACCTCCGTGGTGTGGTGATAATGGTGGGTTGAAATTCCAAACGATTCCTTCTTCGTTGGTGGATGAGACAATCTCGCGTTGAGCGAGCTCTGAGACAAGAGCTTGGTGAGTTCGTTTGATGCCCCTTGGAAGTTTTTTTCCGCAATCACTGAAGATATATCTAGGTGTTAAACGTCTTGCGGAAAAACGACGAAGACACGCGAAGAATGCCTCGGTTGACAGTGAGGTTACAATTTATAAATGACAGGCCTTGGTAGCCATGCAGATGAAAATGGCTATATACGCTTTCTGACTACCAGTTCGACGTGAACGCACTCCCCGGGTTGCGGCGGAAAGCATGGAGTCGGGACCTGCAAAATCCATACCGGTTGAATGAAATGGGCGAGTAAAATTCACTCTCGATGAGGGTAAGTCTCCCATTATTTGCTCGGTTGGAATCGGTTTGGCCCGAAAACACGTGTAACATTCATGATACACTTTCCTGGTAATATTGCGTCCCGATAGTGGCCAATATTTTTGGCGAAGAGTGGCGAGAAGAAGAGTAGGTGGTGCGTGGAGCTGTTTCACGTGTTCCCTGCGCGCAATCATCACTGTCAATTTGGATTTGGGAAGCAAAATTGGGTGCTTCACATCAAAGTCTTCTTGAGATCGCTGAATTCTTCCTCCCACTCTTAAGGTATCACTGTCATCGAGAAATGGATTGAGGCTCAAGAGAAATCTCCATTTAAACGGAATTTGGTTTGCTTTCTTCAGATGAGAAATGAACTCATGGAAATGGTGTTGTTGGTCCAAATGGATTAATTGTAGCAAGGAATTTTCCATTTCACAAGCAGAAATCGGCCCTGAGGGATGATCTAAAGGGCTATTGTCTCGAAGCGCCTTGAGTTTTTTCCCGAAGCGTGTGCAATAAGCTACTATCCGCAGGATTTTCGGAAGTGAAGAACATCTTGATAACAGATAATCTAACAGTGACTCTTTCTGACCATTATCCTTGGTAGATAAGACAAGGCACCGTGCTTCTTCGGTAACATGCGAGGATGGTATAAATGGAGGAGGCCATGACACAGAGGAATCGGACAGCCATTGGGGACCATTCCACCATAAATGACAACCTGCCAGAGCTTGTGGAGAGCAGCCTCGAGAAATTAGATCTGCTGAATTTTCTAAAGTGGGGACGTGACGCCACTGATCAACCGTGGATGACTGTAGAATCTTTCGGACTCGATGGGTTACAAAAATTTTATAGACTTCCGGAGGACTATTGAGCCAGTAAAGGACAATGGTGGAGTCCGTCCAAAAGTGCACTGCATTGGGTTTGTAGAGGTCTTGGAATTTTGATACTGTGTCTGCAGCAAGCAGGGCACCACAAAGTTCTAAACGCGGAATCGTCAGAGGCTTAATGGGAGACACTCTACATTTTGCTAACAGCAAGCGAGAAGAGATCCTTCCAGAGGTATTGTAGGTAACGATGTATATTGCTGTTCCGTACGCACGCAGGCTGGCATCACAAAACGCATGAATTTCAGTTTTGGAAGGGTCGGGGATTGTAGAAATCCACCGTGGAATTCGGACATCCTTGAGAAATATCAGCTTGTTTGTTAATTCTTTCCATTTCAGGACGATTTCATTTGGCAAAACATCATCCCACTTTAGCTTTAACTTATGAGTTTCCTGCAGCAACATCTTGGCCTCGATCACGACTGGGCCTATCAGACCCATAGGGTCAAACAATTTGGCAATAGACGAGGCCAATTTTCTCATAGTTAGAGGGTTGTCTGATGGTTCAATGGGAGATGTATATTGGAAAGTATCCGTCCTATAATCCCAATCGATTCCGAGGGCTCCGATTACGGAATCTGTGACTTGGACGTCTTCTGGTTTTGAGTCAGTATCAATCTTAGGGATCAAGGATGAGTGGTTAGCAGACCATTTGGTTAGGACAAAACCTGCACTATTTAGGACTTCCATCAATTCGGATTGTGTTTGAATTGCTTGTGCGAGTGAGGGAGTTGACAAAATCCCATCATCCACGTAAAAAGACTCACGAAGTGCAGCGGCAGCATATGGATGGGTGGTTTCATGAAGGTTGGCTAACTCGATCAGAGCTCGAGTGGCAAAAAATGGTGAAGAGGCCACCCCGAAACACACCCTGGTAATACGGAAGTCGCGAATTGGCTCATTACGATTATCTCTCCAAACTAGCCTTTGATAATCAACATCCTTTGGGTCCATGACTAATTGCAAGTACATCTTGCTAATATCAGCTGTCATAGCATATTGGAAGCGTCGAAATCTTAACAAGATCATAATGAGTTCCGGTTGAACGGTGGGTCCAGTTAGGAGTAGATCGTTTAAACTGAGTCCCGTGGTGGTAGCCGTGCTCGCATTGTAAACGACTCTTAATTTCGTCGTTAAGGAGTTCTTCAAAACCCCATGGTGGGGCATGTAGTACGAGGCGGAGGAAAGGCAATCTAAAGGTACTGGTTCAATCCAGCCTTTCGTAAGATAATCGTGAATGACTTCACAGTATAGCGTTTTCAGTGTTGGATTCTTGTCAAATTTTCGCTCGACTGCTATGAATTGGCGTATTGCAAGTGGTCGCGAATCACCTAGACAGTTTGGATCTTCTTTGAAGGGTAACTGGACTTGAAAGCGACCCTCAGGTGTACGCTTATGATTTTTCACGAAGTGTTCCTCGGCAAGTCTTTGTTCATCAGTTAGTGGAGGTTCGGTTGAAAATTCTTCAACTTCCCAGAATCTACGTAAAATGTCGTCGAGCGCGGTGGCTTGATTGTGGCAAACATGGCGGATGTCAGTGGCAGGCGGACGGTGTTCGCCCACAATCACATATCCAAATACCGTTTCTCGGAGGTGGGGTAGACCTGGGCCTAACTGAATTGTTCGATTTAGGAAACTCGCCCAATAAACATCTCCGCAAATGAGAAGATCCACGGGTTGTGGATTTGCCCAATTAGGGTCAGCCATTGGTCAGAATTTGGAAGTCGTTTTCATTGACTGGCCAATTGGGAATGCTGCCGGTGATCTTTGTCATTATATAACAGTCCACGAGGAATGGATCTCCAGTTATTTGTGAGAATATAGTGGCTTGAACGTGATGTCTCACTGGAGTTGGCTGATTGCCTACGCCTAAGATGGAAATATCGGATTGGAGCTTTGGAAGTTTCAATTTTTGATAGAGAGTTGTGGTCATGATTGAAACTTGCGCACCTCCATCAAGTAAGACACGACACGGAATTTTCGTATTATCTTTAGTGAGGATATCCACAACCGCAGTGGCGAGAAACACCTTCGATGATGTTGAAGTAGTGCCGCAGGTAGGTAAAGTGGAGGCGGCAAATGCGAAGGGTGGTATTGTATCGGTTTTTCTGGCAGATGGTGGAACCTCTTTGGTGGTAGTGTCCTGAGTTGGGTTGGAGCTTGATGGAGGATTTTTAGGCGTGGTCAATTCAGTAAATTTGTCATGCAATAAGACATTGTGTTTTGCCTGGCATTTTCTGCACTTGTGAAATGTGCAGGAGTTGGTGAGGTGTGGCCCTAGGCAATTTCTACATAGGCTGAGATTACGAACAGTCTCGTATCTCTCGGTAGGATTTTGTTCCAGAAATTTTGGACATTTGTATAATGGATGGAACTGTTCTTGGCAACATCGGCAGTTTGATGAGCCTGTAGAATTGTGGAACGCAGATACTTGACGTTTTGGAGTGGAGCGATCAGCAGAAGATGGCTTGGCGGGTGTCTGGGAAGGTTTGGCAGCAGATTGGGACTGATTTTTGGCGTCTATACGCCGCTGATTTAGGAATTCGCGGAATTGATTCAGATCTGGATCTTTGTCCTTACATTCCCGACCCCATAAAACCTTTGATTCCGAATCAAGTCGGTCCAAAACGAATTGAATCAGCCATGGATCGCGATTTTTGTATCCCATAGTATCAACAGCCATTATAGTTTCAGACATGGTTTGATAAATTCGTTCAAGTGATTGCGTATTGAGTGTATTCATATGAGGCAAGTTGTAGAAGGTACGAATGTGGTCAGCAAGAATTTCGTTTTTGATTTCAAAATGATCTGTCAGAATTTCCCAAGCAACTGTATAATTGGCCTCAGTGGTGGGTAAGTTTTTGACAAGTGAGGAGGCATATCCCTTTAAGGAGGATTGTAAGTATTCAAGTTTTTGCACATCACTAAGTGACGGGTGATTTGAAATACTGGATGTGAAACGATCTCTGAATGAGTACCATTCAGCAAAGCGGCCATCAAATGTGGGGGTATTCAGATGTGGCAATTTTGTTACAGAGGGGTTAATAATTGGTTGGATCCTACCTCCATTTCCATTTTGGGCGGAGAATAGCTCTTGCAGGCGCTGATTCTGCAACTTGTTCTGGCGATCGGAGTGAGCTAGCATCAACTTCATCATTTCAAGTAACTCACCAGATGATGATGAACTGGAGGTTGAAGGCTTGGAGGGCTCTGGAAATTTGACATCTTCCGGGAGAGCTTCCAAAATCTGGCCAATTTTGCTGACAATGTTGTCGCATCTTTGGAAGAACGCTGTTTGAGCCTCAAGCTCTTGATCGATGAGTTCATCGTCAGACATCTCTGCCACGAGTTGTTGTTGCAGTCCAGCATACTTCTCCTTCATGGACTTCACTAAGTCCATCTGTCCCTGTAGCATAGTTCGGTTGACCATCAGCGGGAGCTCAGACTCGGAAAGCTCACTGATGTACTTTTCCACACGGGTCACTGCGGAAATGACTCCTCCTCTTTTCTTGATGACCATGGTGAAAGCTGGTGCTGACCGAATTGGATTGGAAAAACTGGAACTGGTTCCTAGTTCAGGATTCTTCCCCAAATTGGAATTCAAGCGTGGAGAAAATCCCTCGGTGGGTCTCGAAGGACCAAATTTGTGGGTGGTCACACAAACCTTCAAATAGAAAATGTAAAGAATGATGTAAACAATTGCCTTGTGTCAACAATGGGTCCCTTCCCTATATTGGGGGCTTGGATGCGGTCACCAATTGGACACTCACCTTCAAATAAATGCACGAAATATTGTATTAGATAAACCCTCAGAAAGGCAGGAGGATGAAGGGGAACTTCAGAATGATTAGCCTCACCTGGGAATATAATTGAGAAAAGAATGAATATCTTCGGCCTATCTGGCGAGGGAGGAACAAATTTTTTATTCCTCCTGGGTTCCAGATCTCGATGCCAGGTTCCCAGGGAAAATATGATGAGATATCGTCTTGTCCAGCAGGAGGAAAAAACGTGGTATCGACTATGATGAACCTCGTGGACAAGTCTTTGTCTCGCCAAGTCCCGTTGTCTCTCCAGAAAAAAAAGCACTTTTTTCCCTTAACCAATTAACTCAATTCTTCTTTATTTAATTTTTAACAAACTTCACAGATTTTAGCTCAATTCTTTTCTCCTACTTTTTCTCAACAATTTATTCACTTTGATAATTTTAATTTCCACTTTACTTTAAAAATGTTCACAATCACTTGAATTTGATGCACACTCCATGAACTCCAAAACGATAAGAAGGATGGTCAGAAAAGACCAGTTTGAGACGAGCAGCTGATTTCGGCGATTCGGGTAAACCGGGAATTTGAGCTGTGAGCCGCAGTCAAAGATTGCGCGGAATTGCTCACTTTCGAATCTTTAACGACCGGAACAGATTCAAATAAAAAAAAACTGGAAAATGAAAGGAGAAAAAAATGCATAAAGAGGAACGGGAAAGAGATTCAAATAAAAAAAAACTGGAAACCGGAGGAGAAAAAAAATGCATAAAGAGGAACGGGAAAGAGATTCAAATAAAAAAAAAATGGAAAACGAAAGGAGAAAATTAATGCATAAAGAGGAACGGGAAAGAGATCCAAAGAAAAAAAAACTGGAAAACGAAAAGAGAAAATTAATGCATAAGGAGGAACGGGAGAGAAATCCTAAGAAAAAAAGGAAAGAAAACGACATTCGAAAAAGAAAACATCAGCTGGAACGAGAAAAGAACCCCGAAAAGAGAGCATTAGAGAATTCTGATAGGAGGAAAAGACATCAAACTGAACGAAGGAATCCAAAAGTAAGTAAGCCTGAAAATATTCTCAGAAAAATTAGGTATGAAAAAGCATTGCATGCCACCGTAAACACAGTTCCTAAATCTTTTACTTTAATGATTAACAAGCAATTTAAAAACAAAAAAGTTAGGTGTATATCAGTGAGACTACAGTCATTTAAAAGAATACGTAGAACAAAGCGAAGGGATATATACAAAAAGGGACATATAATCCTAACCGGCTTATGTAGGTGAGATTCTTAAAGTGAGCTAACTCGGAGTGCATGCAAATTCGATTTAGAGCTGAAGTTGGGAGACGCCATTCAGTTATCTTGAATCAAATTCGTGAAATTATACAAATTTTGTATTTAAACCAAAATATCAAGGATTTGGATGAACTGGCACAAAAGTGATATATGGGTGTAATGTAGACCAGAATGTTCTCTATAATTTTCCCATAGAACATGATCTCATCGATTACTCAGAAGCCAAGATAAGCGAGGTTTTTTGTTTCTTAACTCGTTTTTTCATCCAGAGTTCCCCAAGTAGTCATTTGTTGAACTTCAACTATATCAAAGAATTGTTGTATTTTGTGGGACTTTCCATTTAAAACCCTATTTTAAGTGTCTTGGTGGAGTAGAGGCAGTCAAATTGGCATCTGAGTGATTTCAAAGCGTTATTATTGGAAAAATCAATTTTTTCACACTTAAACGGCAAAATCTGAGTGATAGCGTAGTCTGAGTGGAAAATGATGTATGGACAAAATGTAGAGACAAATGTGCTCTACAATTATGTCGAAGTAATCATCAAAATCGGTTAAGCGACAGTCGAGATAATTGAGGTTATGTGATATTGAAATTGGTTTTTCGACTGTTTCACGAACTTGAGATGTTAGAAGGAAAAGTGGCATTTCATGAGAGCTTTCCAAAAAGCCCTCAATTTTTAAATTCTGACAATTAGAGCCGGAGTTATGGCCATTTTAAGAATTTTTTTGGACCCTTATAGCTCGGGTCAGGGGGGTCGGGGGACCTTAAGTTTAGTATTGATGGAAAGCTCTAAGGCCCAGCTATAACATACTAAAATTTGAGCCCGCTTGATGCCATAGGGGCGGAGCTATTAAGAAAACAAAAAAAGGGGGGTCTTCAAAATGGCGGAAGGAGGGGTGGGGGGTGGGGGGTCAATGCACCAAGTTGCAATTTTCATACGATATATAACCTTTGCCGAAAACCGCAAGTCGATATCTCTTTTAGTTTAGGAGCTATTAAGCTCCAAAGAGCGGCCGGACGGACGGACGGACGGACGGACGGACGGACGGACGGGAACGGTTTTTAGCCATCCATATATTCGTGATCAGGAAGTGTCAAAACACATTCTGGCAAAGTTTGGGGCCAATCGGAGGACATGAGATTTTGTTAGGATTATAGTAGGTGAGATTGTTAAGAATCTCACCTAATATAATGCTAAAGATAAGAATAATTCATATGAATATCAAGTACTTAATTTCAGAGACAAACTAAAAAATAAACTTAAAAAAATATTAAAGACACGAATAGGTCAAAAAATAATACTATTTTAGATTTTCTTGAGGCAAAAAAAGATGTACCAGAATATATTTGTGGATGTTGCGAAGGCTTGTTCTTCGAACGTTCAGTTAAGAAATTAAACGTTGAAAAATGTAAATATTCCGATAAAAATTATCTTAATAATATTTTACTTATATCTGAATATTGTTGTACAACTTGTCTAAATTCCCTAAATAAAAACATATTACCACCTTTAGCAATAGCAAATGGTCTCTCATTTCCAGAAATTCCAGAATGCATTAGCAAATTAACTGACCTTGAGGAAAGAATGGTTGCACCATTTATAAATTTTATGGAAATACGCGAATTAAAAAAATATGTATTAAATCCTCAGAAAGGTTTGAAAGGCAGCGTAGTACATATCCCCGTTGAAGTGAATAATATGACAAGTGTTTTACCGAGAACATTTGACAACATGTCAACAGTTCAAGTAAAATTAAAAAGACACACTGATCACAAGTCACATTATATGTTTGAAACTGTAAGACCAGCCGTTGTAATAGAGGCTTTACAATATTTGGAGCATATACCATTATATAAACTATTTAAAATTAAAATTGACAAAAATTATATCAATTATATGAAAAATACTGAAGAAATTGAATTCATCGTTGACCAAGATGATAATGACAAAATTAAATCAGTATATAGTGTGGAAACACAAATTGACAAACATCTTTATAATCATGTCAAAGATATACATAGCACAGATACACAATTAGATATCAACATTGAAAAAAATATTCCAGTTGCCAATTATGATATCAAACATCATGAAATTGATACACAAACCCAAGAGATAAAAGGTAGCGAAATTGACCAAAAAATTCAATCCATTTATAGTAAGGATACACAGGTTGATATTCAATTTAAAAATCATATCAACAGTATTACTGATATGCCATTAGAAAATAAAATACAAAATGAAATTTATAATATAGTTGATACGGATACAAAACTTCATAACGATGAAGGAGATCCCCAGAATAATGAAATTATATGCTCAAACAGTATAGATTCACAACTACAAATTCAAACTAAAAATAATAATGTTTCAAACAAGTATGCTCAAATGATTCCAATTTCCAAAAATTCCAAAAATATGTTTATCTGAACAATATAGTATTGAATATAACGGAATTTTTAAAGAAATTCTTGATCCTTCGGAATATCTTCAAGATATACATATAAATTTATTTATGGAAATGGCGAATAAAACTTTTCCAAATTTCATGCAGAGTGTTTTACTTATGCTTTCAGAAGATTTATTAGAACACGTTATTCAAATTGATGAATCAAGTAGATGTGTTCAAATAGTCTTTTTGGAACCAAAAGGACTTTCAGAGATTGGTCATTGGATAACCACTTTGTACGATGAGGGTAATATATATGTGTATGATTCTCTAGGTTGGAATAGACTGGACGAAAAATCTACAAGATTTTTATCAAAATTATACCCAGAAGCAATGAAAGCTGGTCGTATAACATTTCCAAAAACTAATCAGCAAATCGACGGTACCTCTTGCGGAATTCACGCTATAGCAAACAGTATAACTCTTTTAAATAATATAAATCCTAGTAATATCATTTATGAAAATACAAAACTACGCAGACACTTGTACAACATATTTAATAGTGGTAGAATAACTATGTTTCCAACGACAGTACCTAATAAACATAATAGCAACGAAGAAATTATTTATATGGATGTAAGTAATATTGAAAATAGTATTTATGATGACTCAAACGAAATTTCAATCAAAAATAATGAAAATTTGAAAGTAATTTTAAATCCTATGGAGTATATTAATGATTTTCACGTGGATCAATTTAATTATATTGCAAACAGACAATTTAACAATAATATAATGCAAAGTACTTTATATATGCGAACTGCAAATGGCGTTAATCGTGTAAAGAATATATCGGAAAATAATAGAAACATACAATTACTTTTTTTGAAACGACAAAAAGGTTTAAAAATTGGTCACTGGGTTACAACATTACATGAGGGAGGTAAAATTTATGTGTATGACTCTTTGCATCTCAACCATCTTGATGAGGATTGCATTAGCTTTTTAACAAAAATTTACCCAAAAACAATGGAAGCAGGTCATGTAAATATTAGTTTTGAGAAAACTGACCAGCAAATTGATAAAATCTCATGTGGCTTACATGCTATAGCTAATAGTGTAAGTCTTTTACAAAATATAAATCCCAGTAATATCGTTTATAATAAAAATGAAATGCGTAAACATTTATACAATATACTCACAAGTGGAATAATTACTATGTTTCCTTTAATACAAAATAGCAATTATTGCACCAACTCAAATATTTGGGAAGACGAAGAATACAAAACTATGCAAAATTCTCAAAGTGATTCACGTAATGATTTTGTCTTAAATAAACTCGAAGACATTTTTGACGAAGAAAATAACGTACAAAATGAAGATGTTATGCTGTTAAATCTAAATCAAATTGAAGCTGAACAAACAAAAATTCAAATATTTGCGCCTGGGCAAGGAAAACGTCCTGTGTATGCTCACTCTCAAAAATATTTAGAGGAACTCTCATTTCCTAAAATTTACTGTGGTCATAAAATTGAAAATGAAAGTCGTTCATATGCGCAACGTGTAAAATCTGAATTAAGACGAAGAGATAGGAGATGTAGTACACCCATAAAAGTTCTGTACATGGCCAATCAAAAATTACAACGATCAATTTATAGTATTGCAAACACTTGTTTAAGAAAATCTAAAAATGTAAATAATTTAACTGCAGCTGATGTTGTTAGTGATGCAAAACTGAGTAAATTGATAGAACATGATGACGGTTATAGATTTTTGAAAACAAATCAACTCACTCCCGCATACTGGGCAGAAAAACAAAATCTCTTAATGACGATGTTTAGACAATTAGGAAGGCCGGCAATATTTTTAACATTGACTTGTTCAGAAATATATTGGCCAGAATTAATTCAAGAACTTGTTAAAAATGAAGGCAAGAACCTATCAATTGAAGAAAGTATGTTATTAGATAAAGGAACCAAAACACGCCTTGTGCAAAATGATCCAGTCACTTGTGTCAGATATTTTGAGAATAGGGTTAACAATTTAATGAAAATGCTAAGAATTGACCCAATCACTAATCCTGGAAAATGTGCTCCTTTTGGACCACATTTTTTGGTAATTGACTCTTTCCAAAGAACAGAATTTCAAATGAGAGGTAGTCCCCATCAACACATTCTTTTATGGCTCAACAATTTTCCCATATTAAACGAAGACGATCCTACATCTTTCGAAAAAGTTATTGAAATTATTGATAGCTTCATTACATGTCAATATAAAGACCCAGATGAATATCCATATATCAAAAAACAAATGCATGTTCATTCAAGCACGTGTTATAAAGGAAAGAAGGAAAAATGTCGATTTAATTTCCCAATGCCATCGCTAGACAAAACCGAAATTCTAAGACCAGTTGCAAATGAGGATAAGAGTCCAACAATGTCTATCAAAATGGAGAACTATTACATTAAGATTATGAACTTAACAAAATATTTTTCTAAAAAATATGTTGATATGACTTTTGATGAAATTTTGCAAAAATTAGAAATGACCAGAGAAGAATATATAATGGCACTGAGGTATCATATCAAACGCACGAAAATGTTTCTCAAACGCAGTAGCTTGGAAGTAAATATCAACGCATATAATCTTTCCGTACAGAAGTAGATCTTGAAAAATTCGAAAATCTATTTGAAGTTCCAAAAAAGAGACTTTCTTACTTCTTGATAATTCCGCAAGGTGTCTGAGATACATCCTGTTCGAACTTCGAAGTGCTCAAGTGTCAAAATGTGACGGTCTTCACATCGTTGTGAGGAAAAAAGCAGAACAACGACGTTTACTGTTCTTACCCCAGTATTTAATCACTCCATAGTCACTATGTAACTCTTTTGCCAGCTTTTTAGTGTGATATTTGATAAATTTTCCCCAACTTGTTCGAAAATTTAGTATGAAAATTCTAAATTGAATTTGAATTCTTCGAACTTCAACGACTTTTTGTGCAAATAGAGTTCCATTTACCTCGAAGCGGGAGGTAAATGTCGGGGAGTGTCTAGAATTCTAAAAGATATCATGCAAGAAATGAGTGTAAAAGGTGATTTCACATTACATCAGAAAATGCGTAAATATTGTAATGGTTTTCTGAATAGTAAATTAGTAACAGCACCGGAAGCAGCATATTACGGTTTGCAACTACCGCTATCACAATGCAGCAGAGGAAAGGGACAGATAATCCTAACCGGCTTATGTAGGTGAGATTCTTAACGTGAGCTAACTCGGAGTGCATGCAAATTCGATTTAGAGCTGAAGTTGTGAGTCGCCATTCAGTTATCTTGAATCAAATTCGTGAAATTATACAAATTTTGTATTTAAACCAAAATATCAAGGATTTGGATGAACTGGCACAAAAGTGATATATGGGTGTAATGTAGACCAGAATGTACTCTATAATTTTGCCGTAGAACTTGATCTCATCGATTACTCAGAAGCCAAGATAAGCGAGGTTGTTTGTTTCTGAACTCGTTTTTTTGACCAGAGCGCCCCAAGTGTTCATTTGATGAACTTCAACTATATCAAAGAATTGTTGTGTTTTGTGGGACTTTCCATTTAAAACCATATTTTAAGTGTCTTTGTGGAGTAGAGGCAGTCAAATTGGCATCTGAGTGGTTTCAAAGCGTTATTATGGGAAAAATCAATTTTTTCACACTTAAACGGCAAAATCGGAGTGATAGCGTAGTCTGAGTGGAAAATGATGTATGGACGAAATATAGAGACAAATGTGCTCTACAATTATGTTGAAGTAATCATTAAAATCGGTTCAGCGACAGTCGAGATAATTGAAGTTATGTGATATTGAAATTGGTTTTTCGACTGTGGCGCCCCTGGTGTTGGTCCCACGAAGTTCAAATATTCTAGAAAGCTATAGCATTTGGTGAGATCTTTCGTTTAAGCCCTCATTCATCAAAATCGGTCACATAGAACCGGAGATATGATTTTTTTGAATTTCGTGAACTTTGACCCCTCATATCTCCGGTTCTATGTGACCGATTTTGATGAATGAGGGCTTAAACGAAAGATCTCACCAAATGCTATAGCTTTCTAGAATATTTGAACTTCGTGGGACCAACACCAGGGGCGCCACAGTCGAAAAACCAATTTCAATATCACATAACCTCAATTATCTCGACTGTCGCTGAACCGATTTTGATGATTACTTCGACATAATTGTAGAGCACATTTATCTCTACATTTCGTCCATACATCATTTTCCGCTCAGACTACGCTATCACTCCGATTTTGCCGTTTAAGTGTGAAAAAATTGATTTTTCCAATAATAACGCTTTGAAATCACTCAGATGCCAATTTGACTGCCTCTACTCCACCGAGACACTTAAAATAGGGGTTTAAATGGAAAGTCCCACAAAATACAACAATACTTCGATATAGTTGAAGTTCAACAAATGACTACTTGGGGCACTCTGGATGAAAAAACGAGTTAAGAAACAAAAAACCTCGCTTATCTTGGCTTCTGAGTAATCGATGAGATCATGTTCTATGGGAAAATTATAGAGAACATTCTGGTCTACATTTCACCCATATATCACTTTTGTGCCAGTTCATCCAAATCCTTGATATTTTGGTTTAAATACAAAATTTGTACAATTTCACGAATTTGATTCAAGATAACTGAATGGCGTCTCCCAACTTCAGCTCCAAATCGAATTTGCATGCACTCCGAGTTAGCTCACGTTAAGAATATCACCTACATAAGCCGGTTAGGATTATCTGTCCTTTTATATTAATACCCGTCCTATTAATGAACGTGTCAGAATGTTGAAAACTAAGAAACAACTTCAAAAACTGCCGATTGATTCAACGGACATATTTGCGGAAAATATTATGGTAAAGTATAGTAACCGCAAGGAAGAATGGGAAAGGCTAACTTTGATTGAATTTGCAGCAGACTATTATACAAAAAATACTACAAATGATGACGATGATGCTAATGATGAAGATGGCATTAACGATGGCGAAAAAGATCACGAGTTATCAAAAAGGAAGAGATCAAAAATTGTACGTTATAGCAGATACAAGGAAGAACAAGACCCAGACAATTTCTATCGTGAGCATCTTATGCTTTTCCTACCGTGGCGCAATGAAGAAGATGAAGTAGAAAATTGTAACCACGTACAAAAGTACTTGAATAATGTACATGATATAAGTAAGGTTAAAAATAAATTTACATTTTTAACTGAAGACGTTGAAGACGCTATACATCGAGCAATTAAAGAACTTCAAGTAGATGATGAGGACAGGAGGGATAACGAAAATTCAAATCAAAATGATCCAGTTGATAGGGAACAAGAAGTAGATATATTTTCAGACATAGAGGACAACATTGAAAATAATAATTCTAAGAAATATACTTGTCCAGTAAGAATTACAAAAGATGAAATTTGTGAAAATATGAAAACATTAAACGAAAAACAACGAGAAATAGTAATATACATTTATCAGAGCTTGAAGACTGAAAAAAATTTGCCACTTAGAATATTCATATCTGGTTCAGCTGGAGTAGGAAAATCACGTGTCATAAGTTGCATATATCAATTAGTTACACATTATTATGATAATTTACCTGGCAGTAATCCTGAATCCATAAAAGTGTTGCTTTGTGCACCATCAGGAATGGCAGCATTTTTGATAAGAGGAATGACCATACATTCAGCGTTTTGTCTCCCAATCATGCAGCATACAAAATCAGATCGCCTCTCAGATGATATTGCGAATACAATTCGAGCTAAATTATTGGATGTCAAGTTAATTATAATAGACGAAATATCTATGGTGGGAGCAAATGCATTTGCCAAGATTGATGCAAGAATGAATCAGATCTTTGGTGAAAACAAAAGTCTTGCTGGAAAATCCGTAATAGTGGTCGGAGATTTAAACCAACTACCACCTGTAAAAGACAGGCACATTTTCCGTTCACCAACATCAAGTGAACTAGCACCAATATTAGATGACAATCCGCTATGGGAGGAATTCAAATACTATGAATTAACGGAAATAATGCGACAAAGAGATGATTTATCATTCACTATAGCACTTAATAACTTAGTTAAAGGAAAAATGACTGAAATTGACATCAATTTAATAAAGTCAAGGACTGTTAATAACGGTGATCACATTCCTATAAATGCTATGAGACTCTATGCATATAACAAAAATGTTGAAAATTACAATGAAGAAAGGATTACAAACAGTTCTGGAGAATTTTATAGTGTCATTGCAGAAGATCGAATTATTGATAAAGTTTCAGAACAGCAACATATTGATATAATGAATCAAGTTCAATCTAAAAATGTCAGAGATACAGGTGGATGTCCATATGAATTGAAATTAAAACTAGGAATTAGATACATGATTACTAATAATATAGACATAGAAGATGGACTTGTAAACGGGGCTACTGGCACTCTCCGCCATTTAACATATGATGAAACAAATACTGTAACAATCGCTTGGTTAGAATTTCCAGAAGAAAGAGTAGGACGAAAATTAAGGAACGAAGCACGACATCAAAAATATAACCGGGAAAAAAATTAGAAAATAATCTAACACCAATAGAAAAAAACAAAAATTCTATTTTATCTCAGTGCAAGAAACCCCAGGCAAATATCGAGGAAACAATTTCCGTTGCGACCAGCAGAGTCTGCTACAATACATAAAGTTCAAGGCCAAACCTATACTTCACTTTGTCTGGACTTCAGGAAAGGCGAATTTCTTAGTAGGAAACTATTATATGTTGCTATAAGTAGAGTTACATCACTATCTGGATTATATATCATTGGTCAATTTAAACCACCAAAACCACCAGCAGTTTTAGATCAAGTTGATTTAGAAATTGATAAGTTAAAAACTCAAAAATATCTTAAATTACCCATGAATGAATTATTCGAAAACAACAAGCACAATATAAAAATTTGTTATCACAATATTTTGTCACTAAATAAACATTTTGTAGATATAGATGCAGATGTATGGTACAAAAATTATGACGTAATCATACTTTCAGAAACAAAGACAAAGAAGGAAAACAATAATATTCCTTGTATAAATAACTATAGTATATTGTACAGGAAAGATAATGAATTTGAGAATATAGGAGGACTACTATCTTATGTTAAAAATAAACATAATTTTGAAATTAGAGTAAGTTTTGAAGAAAGCCAATATGATATTCACAATAAATTTAGTATTAATCTATTTGTTATTGAAATAAACAACAAAATATCTGTTATTACTGGTTATAAATCACCACAGGTTCCATTTGAAAAATTTAAAATAACATTTGAAAAAATATACTCTCAAATATCAAATGATCACAGTGTAATACTCATGGGAGATTTTAATTTTAATGTTCTTCAAGGATTTGAACAAACTCAATTTATGAAATTCTTAAAAGCTTACAATATGAATAACGAACTAAACCCTGCAGAAATAACTACGAAACATGGAAATCAGTTAGATATAATATTTAGTAAAACAAAATACGATATTAAAGCAGGAATATATGAATCATATTTTTCGGACCATAAGCCAATATACTTTTTTGCCGATGTTAAAACCCATGAATAGACATCGTTTACTGGTTTATGGGTTTGAATTTCTTTTGAATAAAAAAAATATTATTATTATTATTATTTAAATTTAGAGAAGATTAATGACGTCTACAACTGATTACACGTCTATAACTTTTAAAATGCTTTTTTTTAATTACACGTTTCTGCCTATAACGGTAAAAAAAAAATTTCTTAAAAAAAGCTTTTTTTTTTACAAGTATTGCTCCCAAGTGTATAAAAGAGGCTATAACTCAGTGTACTTTATTAACAGAGAGCGACAATCAGAACAAGTGACTCCCAACCACAATTTTAACCCAAGTAGAGACTGGAAAAAATCCTGTCTCCACCCGGGATCGAACTGGGGTCTTTTCGCTGTCTAGGCGAATGCTCTACCAACTGAGCTATGGGGACACACTGGCTCTGACTATCTTTTTGCTACTGATCTTGATTAATTGCCAATGTGCATTTCAACTCGTTTTCGACTCGTACCACAAGTCTTGCCAACGGTATCATCCCAAGCAGCACACCTTGGTTATTTAACTGTTGGATAACCGTTCGATAACTTCGCAAAATGTAACATGGAGTTGTAAAAACGTTGCCCGAAGACCCAAAACTTGGTTGTGAGGGAGTAATGGAGCATTGAAATATACTTACAAATAACTTTGCGAAATAACCTTAAAATAACCAAACGATAACTTCCGATTAAACTGTTCGAATTCACGAAAAAGAGAATTTTCTTTTCGCCACCGTTGTGTGGCGCGATGGGCAAATTGTCAAACGCCCGGCGAATTGTGTTTAGTGAATGGTGCATTAAGTGACAAAAGTGTGGTGACAAAACCAATTGATAATTCATTGTGCGTATTTGGTGAGTTTTCTTTAGTTTCCTCGTGTAAAATGTTTATGCCAAAGTGCCGGTCGTGTAGAGAATTCACCGGCGCATTTAAAGAATAGTTTCCCGTTGCAAAATACACAAATATTGTTAATATTCTTGTGAATTTTTTCAGTAGTGCGACAATATTTGCAAATTTATGTCCATCAAAGTAATTGATTATTTTCAAAATACCCTAAAAAATCAATAATTAATCTGTGGAGACTGTGTTTAGAAAGATATTAGGTGAGATTCTTAACAATCTCACCTACTATAATCCTAACAAAATTTCATGTCCTCCGATCGCGCTCAAACTTGGCCAAAATGTGTTTCGCCACTTCCTGATCACGAATATATGGGGGGCTAAGTTACGTTCCCGGCCGGCCGGCCGGCCGCTCTTTGGAGCTTAATAGCTCCTAAACTAAAAAAGATATCGACTTGCGGTTTTCGGTAAAGGTTAAATATCGTATGAAAATTGCAACATGGTGCATTGACCCCCCACCCCCCACCCCTCCTTCCGCCATTTTGAAAACCCCCCTTTTTTTGTTTTCTCAATAGCTCCGGCCCTATGGCATCGAGCGGGCTCAAATTTTAGTATGTTATAGCTGGGCCTTAGAGCTTTCCATCAATACCAAACTTAAGGTCCCCCGACCCCCCTGACCCGAGCTATAAGGGTCCAAAAAAATTTTCTTAAAATGGCCATAACTCCGGTTCTAATTGTCAGAATTTAAAAAATGAGGGCTTTTTGGAAAGCTCTCGTGAAATTCCACTTCTCCTTCTAACATCGCAAGTTTATAAAACCACCGCTAGGGGCGCTATTATTAAAAAGAAAAATTTTAAATCTTAAAAGTTAAATAACTCAAAAATTCCTTATGCAATCGGGCTGAAATTTTAGTATGTTGTAGCCGTTGATTATACCTATCAAACAAAAAAAACCTTAAGAGGATCGTCAAGGAAAAAAAAGCTCCAGATTCAAGCTCTCGCGGAGCTACTCAAAGCATCCGTGATGTCCCCTGGTGGTGAAAAGAGTCATCACCCGCCATCAGCTGTCTCGTTTTTTCTACTGTTTTTTGTTCACGCTCATCGTCTGTCTATTTTTCTCCGAAGCGCTCCCCAGACCCAGAGCACACAAAAAACTCATTGAAAAGGTTGAAAACCCAAAGGCAGATTTTTAGCCTTGCGATGCATTATGAGATTTTGTGAAGGAAAGAAAAAATGAGACATGCATGTTTTACGCATATCTTTGTCTCTAAAAATTGATAAAAAAAATTAAATTTTCAAGTGACAAAATTTCTATTTCTTCAAAAAGGACACGTGCATTTGACACATTTGAAAGATAGGGGGAAACAGGTTTGTTTTTTGGCCTTTTTTTTGGTACGGGAAAGTCAAACTAATAAATAATTAACGTGACCTTTATTTTTCCTCCATTCTTTCCAAAAAACATGTTCTTCTTGGGAATCTTTAAAAACGCATCCTGCGATTTTTTTATTTTTAAATATGATTTAGAGGCCGACTCGGTGATAATTTCATATAAGAAAATACTGTTGAATCAAAGATTTTTCAAGGTCAAAGGTTAAAAATGCTCTATAGAGAGCGTATTTTTAAACCGAATAGGGTGACATTTGGTATAGTTCCAAAGGTCATGCAATTTTTTACAATTCTGAAAAGGGTATAATTTTTTATGAATCCATATAATAAACCAGTTATGAAACTATAACTAATTTTAATCTGAAGTCCAATTGTAGTATTGTTAGCAAATTGCACAATCACAGTAAAAACTTTTGGACACTGACCAAAATATTGGTAAAAATTTTCTTTAGAACAATTTGTTACAGAACAAATATGTACCTAAAAAAGATATTTATTCGTTCCAATATTTTTTTTTCTTTACGGTTTTGTTAAGAATAGTGACACTTGTGTAAAAGTTTTCTTTTAGAACCGTTTCGATACGGTGGAATACCTACAAATTTCAGTAGATTTCGTTTTATACAAATTTGATCTGTGAGTTGGAATAGAATTTTGTTGCGCTCTACTGTTTTGTTCCCACTGTCAGGAACAAATTTGTAGATTTTTTTTATAAAAATACTATCCCTACATTTGTAACATATTCGTTTCAAAAATTTTCGGTATCCGTGGACGATTTAATTTTTGGAACAAAAATCGTTACTAATATGGGGAATCCTTTTGCCTCTCTTAAAAAGTACAAATTTGTTGCTAAAAGTCGGAACCAAATCGTCAGTTGCCTCAGCAACTGTGCTAACTACATCTGCTTTGTGTCTGTATTCATTGCAAACGCCGCGCAGCGATGCGTTGCTTACAACGAATGCTGACACAAAGCAAATGCAGTTAGCACAGTTGCTGAGGCAACCGACGAAATATAGACATTTTGTTCCAATTATCGGGAACAAATTAATACAATTTTAAAGATCTCGTCCGTTTCGTCTAACAGTTAAGGTCTATAGTTAAGGTGCCAGTGCTGGTAGCAGGAGGAGAAAAATATCGCCAATCTCGAATTAAAAAAAAAGTGAAACCGTAAATATTATAGCTTGAAAAATGCCACAAATTTAACGTCCTTCTTGCTGCGATGGTGACTTTCGGAACAAATTAGTCACTAATATTGAAAATCTTTTTGTTACTCCTTGAGGGTACAAACTGGTTTATTATATGGATTCATAAAAAATTATACCCTTTTCAGAATTGTAAGAAATTGCATAATCATTGGAACTATACCAAATGTCACCCTATTCGGTTTAAAAATACGCTCTCTAGAGCATTTTTAACCTTTGACCTTGAAAAATCTTTGATTCAACAGTATTTTCTTATATGAAATTATCATCGAGTCGGCCTCTAAAACATATTTAAAAATAAAAAAAATCGCAGGATGCGTTTTTAAAGATTCCCAAGAAGAACATAATTTTTGGAAAGAATGGAGGAAAAATAAAGGTCATTTTAATTATTTATTAGTTTGACCTGCCAAGATTGTAAAGTTTTTAAATTTCGAATCGTAAGGGTTAGGGGAAAGAACTGTCCTTTCGAACGTTCATGCCTGCGAATAGCGTGATTTTTCTTTTATTTTTCCTAAGAGACTTATAAATAATTATCACATAATCATAAATATTGATGATAAGCTAACTAATATTTAATAGAAATGTGTATAAGTCTCATACGAAAAATAAAAGAAAATTCCCATTATTCCAAGGCATGAACATTCGAAAGGAGAGTACTTTCCCGTACCAAAAAAGGCCAAAAAATAAACCTGTTTCCCCCTATCTTTTAAATGTGTCAAATGCACGTGTTCTTTGAAGAAATAGAAATTTTGGACTATGAAGAAAACAAAAATAGAAATTTTGTCACTTGAAAATTTAATTTTTTTTTTATCAATTTTTAGAGACAAAGATATACGTAAAACATGCATGTCTCATTTTTTCTCTCCTTCACAAAAGTTCCATTTCAAAATCGGGTTTTCTTCTATTGTAATCTCGAAATCATGTTATGCTTTTTCGCTACTTTTAGGTTTATTTTGTAACTTCGCGGATCGCGGTGTGTTCGTGGATTTTAGTGGGCCGCGGAATTTTTCGTGTATTTGCGTGGATCGCGGTGTTGCTCCCGGATTTTCTCGGATCGCGGAATCGTTCACGAATTTTCGCGAACCGAGAAATTTCTCGCGGATCGCGGAATCTTTTGCGGACCGAAGAATTTCTGATGGATTTACGCAGCCGGCAGAATTTATTGTGGATTTTCCCGGACCGTGGATTTTTTCGCGGATTTTTGAAGATCGCAGTATTACTCGCGGATTGCGGAATAGTTTTTGAGCCATTTCGGCATTAAAGTTTTACATGTATTTTTGTGCATTTCTAACAATCGAATTTGCACTTTTCAATTTTCAACGACCTCGAGTTGCACGCATTTCGAGGTTTACTGTAATAAATCTCAGCTAGCATAAGGTCATCTGGACTTCGATTTTGCCCCCAATTCGAATCTGCAATGAAAGAATCACACATAGCATAAGCCCATTTAGGCTTATCACTGACTTTTTTCTTCTCAGAGAAAAATTATATCCGCATATTATGTAGTGACCGATATTAGCTGGTTTTGTGAAATGCCCATGACGATTGACGATTCATAATTTTTACGATTTTCTACAATTTTTTGAAACAACGAGATTGATCGTGAAAATCATAAAAATTCGCTCAGCTGTAATTCATAAGATTTCTCACACAGGGGATGAGTTTTGTTGTTTTGTATTCTTTTTTCTCCTCCGCCTGATCGCAAAAAACTGCAGGCGTGCTGAAGGTCAGAGAGAAAAGGAAAGACATGGTGAAAAATGCGACGCGTAATCTTGTGGCGAATTGCTGAACAATTTTGAGTAGAATTTCTCGGAAGCTCGGAAAGCTATCAAAAGCTCATGAAAATTTTCAATTTGGAGCATGTTGTTTAAAATTTAATTGCAAAAAAACCAAGGGGAAAACAACTCGCGAGTCTACGACATCTACCAACGTGAATATCGCGAATATTGGCATTTTTTTATGAATATTGCGAATATCGCGAATAATTCCTGAATACTGCGAATATCGCGAATAATCCCTGAATATTGCGAATATCGTGAATATTGCGAATATTTCGCGAATATTATGAATATTTTTTGGAAAATGTCAAATAAAAATACCATGCTTCAACTATTTCTTTGACTTCATTATCTTTCTTAGGCCTTTCCATTATTTTTAACAATTTATTTTTTGCCGGACCTGTGTAACACGTCCTTTGTCAATGAATAGTACTCCTGCCATTGTGAAGAAGAAAAAAGCTGGTTTGGAGAACTATCTGAACGAAGTTCTAATCTATCTTCAGCTCACAATGCCCGTATTAAAAAAAAATATTACAATTTTTTTTTAAAAACAAAACTCTTTTGGGCATTGAAACTACAATACTCATACATAATATTTTCATTTCAAAAACTCTCAATACAATTTGCACTTAATAATAACTTCCGAGATTGTGTGTTGAGCTGATTGATGTGATGCGATTTACGTGGAATTTTGAGGACTTTAAGTGATTTTATGGTAGGAGAAAATTTCCATTTCTGAGGATAGTTGTGCTCTCTCATGATAAAAATAGTAAAAGAAGTTTAGAAGCACATCCCTTTATGGCGGAATTTTAGGGAATCTCAAAAGCCACAACAGTGGCACGATCATGCCGTATCGATAGAATTATTACCGAAGTATCCTGCCGCAAACATTTTTAGTGATTCATGTGGCAATTACTATAATATAATAAATTATGAGACACTGCGTTTCGTGTAGATAATAGTGAAGTGATTACATTAAATAGATCGCCAACCAATAATAATAATGTTGTTTAGGAAAAATGATTTTTTTTAATAATTTTTTTTTTATTGTACAAAGTGTTAATTCGTTATTGCTGGTTTAGTAGAACATATTGTAATCCTCGTAATCTTTGCTATTTCTTTAATATTCGGAAGTAAAATCATGAGGTGCATGTGACAGCTTCATTTTTTCTCCATTTTATTTTGGTGGAAAAATCCACATAAATTACACGAGAATTTCCATGGATGTATTCTATATGAAAAAAAATCCAGCATAAATCCATTAAATTTTCCTTGGAATGTATTATGGAAAATTCCTATGGAATTTTTTTTAAGGAAAATAGTGGAAAATTCTGAGGATTTTTCGCTTGTTATTCCTATTCCGCTCTTTTGCTATGGGGTTGTTTTCGTATTTTCTTGTCAAATTTGTCCCACTTTCAAATAGTGTCACACGTCACACCAAGCAGGCTCAAATAAAAAATGTCAGCAGCAGCGTGAGCAGCAAGTGGAATGCCAAAAAAAAAACGCGAAGAAAGGTAAAAATTCTATGATTAAATTCCCATTATTTTTCCCAGTTTTCTCATGCGAATGTCTTCCACAGAAAAATGTCTGAGATGTCTCAACTGGTCGTTGAAGAAGTCCCTGCTGGGGCCGAAGCCGAGCCGGTAAGTTTTCTATTTCCTTCAATTGACATTTAAGTTTCATTTAAGTTTGAAATTTAAATAAATTGTTCAATTTCTATTTTAGGTGCTTGAGTTCAACTTTGAGATGATGGTGTCCAATCCATACGTGAAAAATCGCGATTTTGTAGAATTACTGAAGAGCATGGAATCCAGCGTGGGACCCATACCAAGGCACGTGAAAAACATCTTTCACTTGTGCGGATTCACCACAACATCCATTATTAGTAGCATTGGAGAAAAAGAACTCAGGGAGTGCCAGGAGTATATAATACAGGCGGACAGAGAATTGGCTCCAGCAGTAGAGGAGATATACTCTACGTATTATGCATGTCCGGAGAAATTTCGATTCACGCCTGGGGATATCATTATTATAAACAAAATGGTCCAATTGTGCAAATCAGAGCCACAGATTCCACGTGAGGAAGCAAAGTGTGAAGAAAACTCTACTGCTGTAAGATCACTGAAAGCAGCTGTAGTTTCTTGGATGCAACTTCACATTTCTTATGAAAACAGAATGGATGTGCAAAAGAACTTCAATGTAAGTATAGAAACAAGTTTTCTTATTTATATATCGCAATATGAGGATTTGTTTGTTTAGAGATAGGAGCTCAAACATTAACTTATTTTTTTTCACATATCAACTTAAGAATATTTTTTTTCAAGTCGAACCTTTTACTAATGATGCATTCATTATATAATTTCTACTGTGTTATATCTAAAGTTTCATTTTTACACTTAATTTGACTCACAAGTTAGTGAAATATCACATTCTGAGCATATTAGGTGAGATTCCTAACAATCTCACCTACTATAATCCTAACAAAATCTCATGTCCTCCGATCGGTCCCAAAATTTGCCAGAATGTGTTTTGACACTTCCTGATCACGAATATATGGATGGCTAAAAACCGTTCCCGTCCGTCCGTCCGCTCTTTGGAGCTTAATAGCTCCTAAACTAAAAGAGATATCGACTTGCGGTTTTCGGCAAAGGTTATCGTATACAAATTGCAACTTGGTGCATTGACCCCCCACCCCCCCACCCCTCCTTCCGCCATTTTCAAGACCCCCCTTTTTTTTGTTTTCTCAATAGCTCCGCCCCTATGGCATCGATCGGGCTCAAATTTTAGTATGTTATAGCTGAGCCTTAGAGCTTTCCATCAATACCAAACTTAAGGTTCCCAGACCACCCTGACCCGAGTTATAAGAGTGATATTATAGAGTGTTATTGTCCACTCTAGGACGTTTCCAAAATGGTGCGTAAGTGCGCTGTGGTTTTAATAGAACCGGAGATGTGAGGGGTCAAAGTTCACGAAATTCAAAAAATCATATCTCCGGTTCTTTGTGACCGATTTTGATGCGTGAGGGCTTAAACGAAAGATCTCACCAAATGCTATAACTTTCTAGAATATTTGAACTTCGTGGGACCAACACCAAGGGCGCCACAGTCGAAAAACCAATTTCAATATCACACATCCTCAATTATCATGACTGTCGCTGAACCGATTTTGATGATTACTTCGACATAATTGTAGAGGACATTTGTCTCTACATTTCGTCCATACATCGTTTTTTGAGCAAATAATGCGATATGTCCGATTTTGCCGCTTAAATGTTAAAAAATGACTTTCCCCATAATAGCGCTTGAAACCACTCAGGTGCCAATTTGACTGCTTCTACTCCACCAAAACACTTAAAATAAGGTTTTAAACGGAAAGTCTCACAAAATACAACAATTCTTTGATATAGCTGAAGTTCATCAAATGACTACTTGGGGCGCTCTGGATGAAAAAAACGAGTTCAGAAACGAAAAACCTCGCTTATCTTGGCTTCTGATTAATCAATGAGATCAAGTTCTACGGCAAAATTATAGAGAACATTCTGTTCTACATTTCACCCATATATCACTTTTCTGTCACTCCATCCAAATCCTTGATATTTTGGTTTAAATACAAAATTTGTATAATTTCACGAATTTGATTCAAGATAACTGAATGGCATACCCCAACTTCAGCTCTAAATCGAATTTGCGTACATTCCGAGTTAGTTCATGCTAAGAATCTCACCTACTATAAGCTGATCTAGGCTTATCATTCGCTTTTCTGATTTGCTCTATGTTCTTCTCACGTTCAAATATAAATATTTATAGAAGTACCGGTTAATCAAAAAATCGATTTTTATTCTCTATGCAATAAAAAGAAATTTTAGTAAAACCTTTAAGATTTTGAGTAAAAGTATGCTCTCTTATGCCCACTCTTATTCTTATAAAATGTCCTTTAATACTTAAAACTTCTTGGGATTTAACTTAGATTTTAACAAAAGTGAAAATTGAATATATTAGTTCAAGAACACTTTTTATATATAATATTATAATTAAAAGAAAATTATTTTTTGTTCTTTATTAGCAAATTATCGTTATGTAAATTGTGGTCAGCTCGATTGGAATCGGTATAAGGATTTGAAAAATTTAAAATAGTGGAAAATGTCCACGCTAAGACGGCGATGGCCGCACTTGGGGTAGGTTAAAAGAAAAGGAAGAGATGAAATAAAAATTCTAAAAAAAAATCTAAAATCTTCAATACAAACTTATCAAGTTAACACAAGATTCAGAAAAAGTACATTAAATTCTCTAATAATAACTATTGAAAATTGTAAAAAATCTCAAATTGTGTTTTGTTGTTTTCAATTCAATCCGTTAAGAAATTATAAATTCAATACAGTTTGCTAAATGTGTTTCATTACCATCAAAAATCAACCCATAATCATTTTTGCACGCATTAAAAGCTTTAGACATTCCGATGTCGCTTGTAAAGAATCTCAGCTACCATAAGCTTATATGGGTTCATCATCGATTTTTATTTAATGTTTTCTTATAGAATATGATAGAAGGGTTTCTCATGTTTAACTCTCTCTATTTTTTCTAAAGGTACACGTTGAAAAATTAGATGAAACATGGATTGGGTCCTACACATGTGGATTCTGTTCAAAAGATATAAAATTATCTGTAAAGAAAAGCAACCTTAAGCATTTTGAAACCTTGAAATGGGTTATGAGAAATGTTACGAAGCATTTTAAAAATATGCACATGCATGATGTTTTTGCATGATTTGCGTACACAAACGACAAAGAAGATATGTCAAAGTGTAGAAACAAAGGCGAATGTCATAGACCGTGCGATTAACTACAGATTGCAAAATGCTTGCGTTGTAGACTTGGCACAAAAGTCTGTAAAAGAGTTCTTTAACACTTTAACAAACAAAGCCTCTGCGTTTATTCGCGAGGAGCCAGAAATTCTACACCACGTTCAAACTTTCGCTGGAATCCCAGAAGAGGCTACATGTGACCATCTCCAGCAAAATATTCTCCAATTACTTCAAATGTTGGTGGATTTGGCAGAGCAAAATAGTTCACTTAATAAACATGCCAGGCGATATGATGAGAAAGTGAAAAACATTGCATCATACCTTTATATTATTTGCGGGCTTTACGGATACGAGATACTTTCAAAAAATCTCGATCTTCCTTCCCCATCGACAATTCACAATCACTTGGAACAAATGCCAAGCATTACCGAAAGTGTTATTATGGCACAAGAGTTGAAAACGTATTTGTTAAAACACAACTACCCGTTATTTGTATGGATATCCGAGGATGCAACAAGAGTTGTCCCCAAAATACAATATTATGCGAAAGAAGATCAACTTACTGGTAAGTCTCGAACGATTAGAAATAGATATTTGAAGTCTTTAGTGAATTCCTTTCCTCATGTTGGCCTTCGTACCATAACATTTAAGCATTTCATAAAGCTGTGAGTTTCATAAAGGCGAGCGTCACAGCGTTCTGCTGTTTACGTGTTGTCATTCTATCGATAGAATGTGATATTGAACAACAAAAGTAAGAAAATTCTTCTACACTACTCTTTCAGGTTTGGTACCACCATTGAACAATGGTTTGCCGAAAATTGGTAAATATGCATGCAAAGATCCAAAAACAGTTAAGGAATGGATAAATAATGAAGAAAAATCAGACTATGTCTATATAGTTCTTGCTACACCGATGAAAAGAAATGCTGCACCTTTTCTTTTGATGCTGTTTGGAACAGATAATCGCTTTAGTTGTGAAGATATACTGGCACGATGGAGTCAAACTGAAAAATTACTGCAAGATCAGGGAATAACGATTTGTGGATTTTCGTCAGACGGTGACCCACGCTTATTGAAAAGTATGAAAATTAAAACAGAATTGTTTGAAGAACGTAAAAGGAAATCAATGACGAAAATTCCCAAACATTGGTCTGAATGGTAGAGAGCTAACATATCTGGAACCCCATGTGTGCAAGATTGTTTACATATTACAAATAAACTCAAAAATCGTCTAATGAGAACTAAACCGAATTACCCTCCATCTGATATAATTATCGGTAAGTTAAATAAGTTTCTTTAAATATGTCAAAGGATGTGAAATATTTCATTTTATGTATATATTTTTAAGGCAAATTTGTTGCGACGAGAGAACATCTTCTCGAAATGACTGCAAAAATATCGAAAGATCAACATTGCCTGACCTCAAGTGACCTAGATCCGTCGAGCACAATGAACTACAAAGCTGGAAAGAGAATTTCATCTCCGAAAGTGTCTACTTGCCTTAAACAAAATGTCGAAAACTCTGCTGGAACTATTGCGTATGTCGAAATAATGCAACAGTTATATGAGTTGTGTGAGAGTAGTCTCACATCAACAGAGCGATTAAGAAAGTGGTGGTTTATATGTTTCTTTGTTAGAGGTTGGCGAAACTGGTTAATTAAAATCAAAAAACCTCTCAAACACTTCATAAGTAGTAACACTTATGAATGTATCGAACTGAATGCTCACTCATATATTGCGGCTCTCATAAACTGCCGGGACCAGTACGAGGGCAAATATTTTTTGCCCGAATATCACAATTCGCAATCCTGCGAAAGTTATTTTAGGACAGCACGATCACTTTCGACGACGCAGAGCACAGTAATTAACTTTACAATGAGGGATTTCCTGCAAAAAGCCAAGAGAATTAACACACAGGAAATCCTCTCATTCAAAATTAAAAATCAAATTATACTTCCACGAATGAAAGATCAACCACAAACTCCGCAAATCGACGTTCTACCATCAAATGATGTCATTGAGAAAATTATTTGTATTAGCAGGCAAGACGCTCTAAAGAAATTATCAGAACTGGGTATGCAAACTATAAATTTTAAAATGGACCGCCTGTTACCAAGTAAGAGCAATGTCGAGACAGGAGTTGATGACGAAGATGATGAGAGCACAGGTGACCAAATTTTGGAACTTGCAAATGAGGACGACCAAGAATCTGAAAATGATATCCGAAAAATAATGAAGACAGTGGGCACAACTTTGTGCCTAACAGATTTTTCCAGTATTAAAGGTAAAAGTTGAAGTTCAGCAATTTTAAATGATCTAATATCAACAAAGGTTAATTCTTATAGGTGACAATCGAATTGGCAAATCCTTCTTCAAAGTTGTTGTTAATGGCAAAAATATGCTCATTAAAAAGAGTTCGTTTGTATGGCTATGTACCGATGGGCATAAGCATATCAGTTGCGACAGACTGCAAAGATTCCACATCACACAGCGGCGTTAAAGTAGATTTTTTTTTTTAATGGGATAATGCCATGTATGCAGTAAACAAGGGTGTGGAAAATTTTAAATTGAAAAAAATCTTCAGTACAAAAAATTTTTAAGATAAAACTGAATTTAAAAAGTACATGAAATTTTCTGTTTAATTTTGTAATATTCGAAAAATCCTCTATTACTCCTTGTTTATGCCACTATGCGATAAAAAAGAAAAATTATAGTTGGAATAGAATAGGTATGATTATGTAAGAATCACTCCTAAAAAAGTACTGGGGAAATAAACTGAATTTAAAAAATGATTTCCTCTTTTTCTTCTTTCAATATACGAAAAAAATTATTCTTAAACTTATTCACATGAGAGATATATCACAAAACAGATTATTCTTAGAGATTTTGCACTTTCGGATATTTTTATTAATTATTTTATATTTATTAAATTATTAAATTAAATTATTTATATTTTATAGATTATTTTTACAAGATCAGATTGCCATCCAAACCACATATTTTTTCGGGAACTTGTTGTACTCTTTGAGCCTGTACTTGCTGGCTACACCCGTACGAGTCTTCGCCGTGTAAAACTGTTGGCCGGGCAACTGAGTAAAATCACCTTTTACGACAGTTTCGTCGTCCATCAAAATGCATCCTTGAAAGCCTTTCAAAACTCGATTCCTCAGATTTCTCTGCTTTTTGCCTCTGCTTGTCCTTGCGATGGGGAGCAGATTGAGCTTTGTACGTTATCAATCTGTTATTCTCTTTGATTCTCTACACTAAGCTTTTAGAGATACCCAGCTTTTTGCCAACATTTCTGACTGCAAGGCAAGATTGCTTCTGTAAAAGCGCCAACACTCTCTTCTCAATCATCTTGTCTACAGCTTCAGGTTTTCTGCCACATCCTGGCTTTCGAAAAAGTCTTGAGTTCCTTGAAGCGTAATATAACCCTTCACACCATAGATGGACACTATCCGGTGATCCTTCCGATTTAAGAATAGCTCGCTTTTGAATTCTTTAGATACTTGTCCACGATCAATTTGCGCAGGTTCTCCATTTTTATCACTTTTCTCAGTCAAAACACAACCTTTTTCAATTTTTTTTTTTTTCAGAAATAAAAAGATGACGAAATTCTCTTGAAACGGCAAAAAATATTCAAAACAAAACTCCATTGCTATTGTGACTAACTTAATTGTAGAAAACTTGGACTTAAATACGGGACACGATTTAGCTTCTTAACTTGCAACAAATTTTATTTTTTTGTTAATAATAATAATATATTATTTTATTGTTATCGTTGTCATCTATTGAGTGATTTGTGAATTGGTGCAATATGAGTGAATAAAATTAAAAGGAAGTTCGTCACTACGAATATTTGTCAGAAAATACGGGCATTTGATTCAAAGTAGAATTTAATCTCACATAAATTGTATTACTTTTGAAAATATCGTTCGAATTTGGGAGATGAGGAATATCAAAAAAATAGCCCCCTCCCAAGCGTTCGAATTTGGAAGACTCTACTGTAATTTGGAGGTCCAAAGGAAAGAACTCCTTATGGAACAGTGTTAAAAAGTGGTCTTGGTGCCTGGCCGCTTTTTAATCAGTGAAGGCTAAAAGTTAACAAGTTGGCTATTACACGAATCAACCTTTTTTTTCAAAATGTACCAATTTTCCCTTTTTAAGTCACTTTCTGACCTCTTTTACTGCCATTGATTTTTCATTGAAATTCCTTTATTTTTTTCTCAAATAATTCTTTTTATTTTTATCACTAACTGTATTATTAAATTATTCATCAGTCATGTTCATTTCCTTAAAAAATCAAGATAAGGAAAATTAAATTATAAACTAACTCACATTAAAGTATCACAAAAATAGTTCTGGGATTTCAACTAGGACCATTATTTTCATATTTTACACTTTTAATAAATGTAAAGGAAAAATCACATCATATTGTCTTCACTAGTATTATTCTGCTTGGAGATGCATTGCTTCAACGTTGGTTGGATCATAGTTTTCTTTTTCTCAACAATGTTGCCACAATCATCAACTTCATTTTCATCTTCACAAGAATTGACTTCTGGGTTCATGTGTAGGCTGAGAATATGTTTCGTAAAATTTGAAATAATCCATCTCTTTTTTTTTCCAGTTGATGAGGAAAGTTTTATTGTTTTGCCACATATTGGACAAACTATTAGTCCTGTAGCTCCTGAATCAGTATTGGCATTTTTAGATATAGTAACTATCACGTCTGTGAAATGGAATTCATGTTCCTTCAACCAAGACACTATTTTTTGTCGAAGCATATCTTGTGTCTCATTGGTACTAGCTTTCAAACAATCCCGAGGAGTGTAAGGTTTTGTTTCGGGCCTGAAACCTTCCTTGGAGTACTGGATCATTTTGTTTATAATAATGATATCCCCAGGCGTGAATCGAAATTTCTCCGGACATGCATAATACGTAGAGTATATCTCCTCTACTGCTGGAGCCAATTCTCTGTCCGCCTGTATTATATACTCCTGGCACTCCCTGAGTTCTTTTTCTCCAATGCTACTAATAATGGATGTTGTGGTGAATCCGCACAAGTGAAAGATGTTTTTCACGTGCCTTGGTATGGGTCCCACGCTGGATTCCATGCTCTTCAGTAATTCTACAAAATCGCGATTTTTCACGTATGGATTGGACACCATCATCTCAAAGTTGAACTCAAGCACCTAAAATAGAAATTGAACAATTTATTTAAATTTCAAACTTAAATGAAACTTAAATGTCAATTGAAGGAAATAGAAAACTTACCGGCTCGGCTTCGGCCCCAGCAGGGACTTCTTCAACGACCAGTTGAGACATCTCAGACATTTTTCTGTGGAAGACATTCGCATGAGAAAACTGGGAAAAATAATGGGAATTTAATCATAGAATTTTTACCTTTCTTCGCGTTTTTTTTTTTGGCATTCCACTTGCTGCTCACGCTGCTGCTGACATTTTTTATTTGAGCCTGCTTGGTGTGACGTGTGACACTATTTGAAAGTGGGACAAATTTGACAAGAAAATACGAAAACAACCCCATAGCAAAAGAGCGGAATAGGAATAACAAGCGAAAAATCCTCAGAATTTTCCACTATTTTCCTTAAAAAAAATTCCATAGGAATTTTCCATAATACATTCCAAGGAAAATTTAATGGATTTATGCTGGATTTTTTTTCATATAGAATACATCCATGGAAATTCTCGTGTAATTTATGTGGATTTTTCCACCAAAATAAAATGGAGAAAAAATGAAGCTGTCACATGCACCTCATGATTTTACTTCCGAATATTAAAGAAATAGCAAAGATTACGAGGATTACAATATGTTCTACTAAACCAGCAATAACGAATTAACACTTTGTACAATAAAAAAAATTATTTAAAAAATCATTTTTCCTAAACAACATTATTATTATTGGTTGGCGATCTATTTAATGTAATTACTTCACTATTATCAACAAAGCGATTACTTGAAACGGAGTTTGATTGTAATTAAAACATGTAATACAATACACAAACCCATTACAAGTAATGTTTTAGTAATATGAATATTTTTAAGAATTTGTGAATATCGCGAATATTTTTCAAAATTTGTGAATATCGCGAATATTTGCTAAAAGTTCTGAATATTGCGAATATTTTGAAAAATATTCGAATATTTTCTTCTTCCCATATAAAATTGTGAATATTTTGTGAATATTGATTCTACGACATGTAATTTTGGTCAGTTGTTTTCCCCTTGAAAAAAACTATTAGGAGTTTCTCCAATTCTAATGTACCATTTGAAAGCTAATGAAATGTAAATTGGTACAAAAATAATTATTAATTCGGAAAAAATGATATTCTCGGTACAAAGATGCAATGAAAACTGTCATTTTTTGGACAATTTTCAATTGAAAAATACTTGGAAAATTTGTATGAAAAGTGAAAGAAGTGAAACAGGCATTTTGTAGAGCATGTCTTTAGGAACAAAATTAAAAAAAAATATACCTCTCTATCTTTCATATTCTAGGAGATAATGCAGCTTCTTTGTGGCATGTTTTAGGAGTATACGAATGTTTGGAAAATTATATTACGAAAGCAAAACAGTTTTTCAAAAAATTAAAACAGGGAATTCAAAGATAATATAAAAAACTACCCTCAGTTAAATTTTCAAGGAAATATCTCAAAAATTGTAAGACTTGATATACTTTTAATTTTGGGTTTTTGTATGGAGACGCCATTTTCTGGCTTTTCGATCCTCTTAAGTCGATCCATAACCCCTGACCCGAGCTATAAGGGGTCAAAGTTCGAACATTGACCGGCCTCTATCTCCGGTTCTAATTAACATATCGACATAAATTTTACCTTTTTGGTTTCGTCTCGATGAGCACTTTCAGATGGAAGTTCAAAAAGTCACTACAGGTGGCGCTGTGATAGCGTCAAAATTCATCGAAATTCAAAGTCACTTTTCTCAAAAACGGCATTGTGCAAGTTAATGAAATTTTAGTATGTTGTAGTCCAGTCTAGGACGTTTCCAAAATGGTGCGTATGTGCGCTGTGGTTTTAATAGAACCGGAGATATGAGGGGTCAAAGTTCACAAAATTTAAAAAATCATATCTCCGGTTCTATGTGACCGATTTTGATGAATGAGGGCTTAAACGAAAGATCTCACCAAATACTACAACTTTCTAGAACATTTGAACTTCGTGGGACCAACACCAGGGGCGCCACAGTCGAAAAACCAATTTCAATATCACATAACCTCAATTATCTCGACTGTCGCTGAACCGATTTTGATGATTACTTCGACATAATTGTAGAGCACATTTGTCTCTACATTTCGTCCATACATCATTTTCCACTCAGACTAAGCTATCACTCAGATTTTGCCGTTTAAGTGTGAAAAAATTGATTTTTCTCATAATAACGCTTTGAAATCACTCAGATGCCAATTTGACTGCCTCTACTCCACCAAGACACTTAAAATAGGGTTTTAAATGGAAAGTCCCACAAAAGACAACAATTCTTTGATATAGTTGAAGTTCAACAAATGACTACTTGGGGCACTCTGGATGAAAAAACGAGTTAAGAAACAAAAAACCTCGCTTATCTTGGCTTCTGAGTAATCGATGAGATCATGTTCTATGGAAAAATTATAGAGAACATTCTGGTCTACATTTCACCCATATAACACTTTTCTGTCAGTTCATCCAAATCCTTGATATTTTGGTTTAAATACAAAATTTGTATAATTTCACGAATTTTATTCAAGATAACTGAATGGCGTCTCCCAACTTCAGCTCTAAATCGAATTTGCATGCACTCCGAGTTAGCTCACGTTAAGAATCTCACCTACATAAGCCGGTTAGGATTATCTGTCCCTTTAGTGTTAAATTTTCGATATGAGACACTGAAAAAAAAATCATAGCTCTTTCTCTCTCTCTTTCCACCATTGTAGGGGCTAATAATTGCAAAAATCGTGGAACTTGAAATAAATTTTATTTAATTTATTGTTCTTTTTTTATTATAAAACACTGTAAGTTTTTTCATTCAATACATAATTTTTATTTTGGTTGCTATTGGTGTCTTTTTTATAAAAACTGCAACTACAAGAATATTTATATACTTTGTTTTTAGTTAAATTTTTACCATTTGGCATAAACATTGCAAAAAAAAAGTATATTGTACAATTAATAATCATGTTTTTTTTTTGGAAAGAAAAGAAAACCTTCAAAGGGACACTGAACGGAAAATAATATTTGGGGAACACCAGACGTCTTAGAAGAAAACAGTCCAGCGAATTCTAAATACTCAGGTAAAAATTATCAGTTAATTTGGTGTATAGTTTTTCTTCTACTTTTGCATAGTATTTATAGTAATATTTAATAGTAATATTTTTTATTAAAAAAAACTTTATAAAATTTTTACAAAATAACCTTTTTTTTAAAAAAATTCTTTTTTTTTTTTAATCTTTTTAATAAATCCCAAGGCGCTCTAAGAAAGGAAAGGAAAGGAAAAGGAAAGAGAAGGAAAGGAAAGGATAGAAAAGGAACCTCCTTGGTTGGTTATTGTGGAACTCGTGGATGTAGAAGGAAAAATAGAGGAAAATAAATGTTGTCTTAACATTTTGGCGCCCGATGCAAATGGAAACCGTGAGTATCCAAGTTCATTTTCCCAAGAGTTCATTGACCGGCTCTTTAAACTAGTGCAAAATTAGGCAGTTGGGCGAGACGATTGGGAGGGATTAACGGTGGCGGTGATAAAAATTGGCGCCGTGATAAGAGTGCTTTTTTTTACGTGTTCTCTTTGCGTAATTTATCTGTGTAATTTAATTTAAATTTTCCGTTGGTTTTTTTTCTCGTTGAGGATTTTTGTTTCAATTTATCCTTTTTTTCGGGGTTTTTTTTAGTCCTCGGCGAGAATAGTGAGTGAGTTTCGTTGTTTTTTCCCATTTTTTTTTGTTTATTTCTTTGGACAAATTTTACTCCTTTTGGGGAAGTTTCTTTAATAAATGGAGGATTTTGATCCGAAATTTCTTGCTGAAGCGCAATTGGATTGGGAATTGATGGCCAGGGGAATCAAATGGCCAGCAACTATAGACAAGGCTCGTGATATTTTGCAGAATGCTATTAGTGATGGTGTCCCATTATTCCCTATAGAAGGTGATTCCGCGCAAATTAGGGATGAGACTCTAGAAATTATTAAGCAATTTAGAGCTCAAATAGGGGAAGGTGAGGCATTTTATGCGAAGTCAGTTCAGATCTCTACGATTTTCCAACACATAGAGAATAAAATGAGATATACTTCGGACCCTCGCGACCCTAAAAATACCCTTTTGGGATCCGCCCTTACGGAATTGAAAAAAGTTCGCCATCAATTTAAAGAGCAATTGAAGAAGTATGTAGCTTCTGGAAAGGTATCGGGTGCTTCTGCATGTCCTCTTACGCCCACTCAAAATCCGAAACGTTCCAAAAGTCCAAAGAAATCCCTTTTTTCGGACATTTATGTTCAGGAGGGGGGAACAGCACCACCACAATTAGAAAAGACCATTCCTATACTTTCCGCCGCGAGTGAACCGTTTGTTCCGCGTAACCTTGATTTTCCGCACCTGGAATCTTCGCAAAATCGTAGACAAACTTTTGGCATCCCAAATACTGGATCCATGGTGCCTCAATCGGATAATAGATCCCAGTTTGTCACGATCGAGCAATTTAATGCCCAGAGTGCTCAAATCAAAGGTCTTGAGTCCATT
Source organism: Phlebotomus papatasi (assembly GCF_024763615.1). NCBI lineage: Eukaryota > Metazoa > Arthropoda > Insecta > Diptera > Psychodidae > Phlebotomus > Phlebotomus papatasi. The sequence goes on along the minus strand of NC_077225.1, from coordinate 82,637 downwards.
TTAAAAAACATTAATGACTCCTTGGAGCAATTAAAGCTCGTTCAATCCGGAGGAAGGTCCCAAGTTCCAGGTGTATCAAATTCTGATGACGCTGTTCAGTTTGTGGATACCCAACCCCCAAATTTGCCACGTTCCAACCCTTTTCCCACACCTGCACCACGCAGATTAAAACCCCTGCAATTAAAGGACTGGGGAGTCAGCTTTTCTGGAGACCGCAAGGGGAAAAAGGCTAAGATTTTCTTGCGGGATGTGGAGAGGATGGCAATGATCCAGGGTGTTTCATTGCAGGAGGTTGTCTGGTCGATGAGACTTTTATTGACCGATGGAGCCCAAACATGGTACGACTCTTTCTCCGAGTATTTGCTAAGCTGTTCGTGGGAGGAGTTTCGCGAAAAATTTCTTAGTGCATTTTGCAATTTAGAAAGCGATTTCGCAATAAGGAAAAAAATTGAGGACAGGAAGCAAGGGGTGGGGGAGAACGCGGAGGTATTCTTGGCGTCGATGTTATCCCTCTTCGAGGAATTGGATGAGGAAATTTCGGAGTCAGAAAAAGTCCGTCTAATCCGCAGGAACCTTCACTATTCTCTCTCCAACGCTCTCCTCCTTTATGAAATTCCCACCATGGCGGAACTCTCAATGAAGCTCAAACTCATTGAAAGAAATCGTTCTTATGCTTTTCTGGATCGCCCTAAAAACGCGAGATTCAATGCAGTGGGCTCTCAGGAAGCATCCTCCGACCATACGGGATCAGGGGGCAGAACATCTGACCATGATGGGCAGAGTGGGGGGACATCTTCCTCTACCTTGGTTAATTCCAGTCATTCTGGAAGGGGTGGGGGGAGAAACTCCTCTTCAAGGGGCAATGGGCGACGTGGGGGGAGAAGTGCAAACGCTTCCTCAGCAAATCAGAGGATCCATCAGGACCAGGGAGGGGGGAGTAATCCACCCAATGGTGCAGGTGGTGGTTCCCAGTCCAATGACACGAACTCACAATCTGGTAAAAAACCTTGCGTTTATTGTAAGAATAATTCTCACAACGTGAGAAGTTGTCCTACTAGGCCCAAGTACATTTGTTTTAAATGCGGTAAAGTGGGAACTATTTATGGCCTTTGTCCGGTGTGTAACCCTAATCAGGGGGAAGCACCTGCGACCCAGTAATTATTAGAGAGTCTGAGGTCGCGGGATCTTCACAAAATCTCTCTGTGGATGATTCCCAGGACCGTGATCTCATCTCATTTGCAGATAGTATAGTTTTAGATAATTATTCACAAGCAGTGGGCAATTTAATCAATTTTGAGTCAGATACCGAATCCTTAAATCTTTATGATTCTCATCCTCCTTCAGAGGTGGAATCCCTTATTATTTATCCCAATGGGGAAAATCGTCCGTATGTTAACGTAAAAATTTTTGACATAGAGCAAGCCATGGGTCTTTTGGATAGCGGAGCGTCTCAGAGCATATTGGGATGTGGTTGCATGAATTTAGTAAAGCTCTTAAAATTAGTTCCAAGAACCTCAAATATCGTTGTGCGTGTAGCCGATGGGTCAACTTATTTATCTACCAAAGTAGTTGATCTAATGATAACTTTCAATGGTAGAACAGAATTGATTCCCACCTTATTGGTCCCTGAAATTTCCATACCCTTTACCTTAGGGATGGATTTTTGGCATGCATTTGGCATACAACCCGTTTTGTTGAATGCACTTTCAACAGTCCCTGAGACTCAAGAAAATCAAATTCTGCTCTCCCAGTCAGAACGACTGGAGTTAGACAAATCCATCCAAAAATTCTTGATCACTACTGAAGACTTTTTCGGTTGCACTAATATTCTTAAGCACACGATTGATACTGGAGACAACCCACCCGTTAGGAAGCCATCTTATCCCGTTCCTTACCATCTACTTCCTGAAGTGGATAAAGAAATCCAAAGATTGGTTAGGATGGGAGTACTACGGGAAGTCTCATTTTCGCCATGGAACTCGCCTCCCAATATCCAAATGAAAAAATCGGGCAAAATTCGTATTTGTATTGATGCTCGAGGTCTTAATAAAGTAACTATTAGAGATGCTTATGCTATCCCAAACCTTGAAAGTATTATTAACAGAATTGAAAGCTCCAAGTATTTATCATCCATTGATTTGAGCGACGCATTCCTTCAAATTCCGCTGGATGAAGAGTCTCAAATCAAGACAAGTTTTGCCATCCCAGGACGGAAAATGTATTGTTATAAAAGAATGCCTTTCGGTCTTGTTAACAGTCCAATGACGATGGCGAGACTTATGGATGTGGTAATTGGATGCGACCTAGAACCCCATGTATTCTGCTTTTTGGACGATATCATAATTCTTACTCAAGATTTTAAATCCCACTTAGAAGTTTTAGATGAGGTCGCGCGTCGATTAAGGAAGGCCAATCTTTCCATTAACCTAGAAAAATCAAAGTTCTGTATGTCTGAACTTGATTATTTAGGATATACCTTAAGTACACAGGGTCTTAGTACTAATGATGGCAAAGTCCAGGCCATATGTAACATCCCAGTTCCCAAAACCCCTAAGGCATTGCGTCAATTCCTTGGTATGGCGGGATGGTTTAGACGTTTCATTCCTAACTTCGCGAGTATTTCGGCTCCTTTAACCGACCTCTTAAAAGGAAATCCTGTACGGATTGAATGGTCACAGGAAGCCGATCGTGGCTTTGCGGAATTAAAACATCTCCTCGTATCTGCCCCTATCTTAAAACTCCCTAACTACTCCCAACCCTTCATAGTGCGTGCTGACGCTAGTGATGTTGGGGCGGGGGGAGTCCTTGTTCAGGGTGCGGGTGATGAAGAGGGTGTGATATGTTACATTTCGCGAAAGTTTACGGCGGCTGAGCAGAAATACTCCACAACAGAGAAAGAAGCCTTGGCCTGTCTTTTTTGTCTTCGAAGGTTTTCGCAGTTCTTGCTTCACACCAAGTTCACTTTGGAGACAGATCATTCTGCACTCCAGTGGATCTTATCCCAGAAGCAAGCCCGTGGTCGTATAGGAAGATGGTTGTTGGAATTTCAGCAATTTGACTTTGACATAGTCCACCGTCCCGGTAAAAGTAATGTGATAGCTGATTTCCTTTCAAGGAACGTTAATACCATTTCGACCCGGGAAGATAAATGGTATGCGTCCCTATATGACCAAGTCTCGAAATCCCCGAGCACCCTTCCGGAGTATAAAATAGAAGACGGCCGGCTCTATAAATACATCCGCTATAAAACTCCCTTGGGTTCGTATAGTTTTAGGTGGAGATGTTGTGTCCCTAAGGGTGAACGTCAAGCCATACTGCAAAAGTACCATGATGACCCCACTTCGGCTCACTTCGGGTTTTTCAAGACCTTTCGCAAAATCACGGAGTTCTTTTACTGGCCTCGTCTTCGTACTGATGTGCGCGATTACCTCCGGAAATGCGAAACCTGTAAAAAGTCTAAAGCCCCGAACTATGACCTAACACCCCCGATGGGCAGTCATGTAGTAGCCACACGTCCTTGGGAACATTTGTCCGCTGACTTTATAGGACCTTTGGTACCTAGTACTATGGGTCACCGTTTCATCTTAGTCATAATTGATAAGCTGACCAAATATGTTCTGCTGTATCCCCTTCGGAATTCTACTGCGAATTCGGTTATTAAAGTCCTGTCCCAAAATGTCTTTCCCCAATTCGGCGTTCCCCGTGTTATATTGACCGATAACGGTAGCGGTTTTAAGGCCACACAACTTCAGTCCTTCCTGAAAAACCTTGGTGTCACTCAGTGGTTTACCTCCGGGTACACTCCTCAAGCAAATCCCACTGAGAGGGCAAACAGGACGATAATCACCGCTATTAGGTCGTATATAGGGTCCAAACACACCAATTGGCCGAAACATTTGGCTGAGATTGGGATGGCCATGCGATCCTCAGTGCATGAGACCACTCAATTCTCTCCCTATTACCTAAACTTTGGGCAGGATATGATTTCGCACGGGGAAGAGTATGTGCATGTGGATGCGAATACGGCTCCATCTGTTGAGGATAGGCTGAAAACCTTAAAGTTGGCTAGACAAAAGGCTTTAGAGAGATCCAAAAAATCTCACGAGTCCTCTAAGAAACGGTACGACTTGCGTAAGAAGCCGGGCAAGTTCTCTGTGGGCGATGTAGTGTTCAGGCGTTCCTTTGCCTTGTCAGATGCCAATAGGAAAATCCAGGCAAAATTCTGTCCCTGGGTAAAAAGTAAGGTGGTGTCGGTTCAAGGTCAAACCTATGAACTTGAGGACTTGAACACCGGGCGGAAGGCGGTGTTCCATAGGAAGGACATCAAACCTGGTTGAAGGGATTTTTTGTGTCGGGATGGATTTATGGTAACGACTTGGGCAATGTCATCGGATATTCTTTTTGTAAAGTAACGTAGTTTAAAATATGTGAGGGTATATTAGCGAGTAACGTTCAGAGATATTTTTATTTTAAAAATTCAACAATTATTTTTTTTCTTTTCCGTGAATGGAGGATGTGTTGGGTAGGCCTTCGATCAGAACGGATTGATTTGCTTTCAAAGTAGAATCATTCACCTCTCAGGTGTTCGCCATGATCGAAGATAATCGTTATACATAGAATCAGCTTAAAGCTGTATCGAACATCGTTCGTCTATTTCGGTTATCACCATTTATATCCCATTTTTTTTTGACACCTTGCATGCAGTGTCCTTTGGGAAGTTTCTTGTAGTAGCACTTCATGCTACAGCAATTTTGAATTGTAACTGTCCGTTGAACAGTGCCTTTCAACTTTTTACGGCCAACACTCATTTCCTTATCCTCCTTCGTCATCTGACGTCACGTAATAATTAAGACACCTTTATTCGATTGTTATTTTTATTTTATTTTCAATCATGATGAATTTAACGGTTTTGATTGGTTTCCCGGATCCGCAGTTGCAGGCAGCCACACTTTTTTGGACAGGTGGTAAATTTCGAATAAATCGTACTAATTGTAATTTTGTTCGAGGTAGTTAGGGCAGTGTCGGTGGAAAAAGGGGTTTTTTCTTTGCCCTTCAGGCGTTCTTTTTCCCCAACACTGTAATTCGGCCGAGGCTCCCCTTTCCGCTTTGAAGCGGGCCCGCGGTGTAATTTTCGGCGAAATAGCTGAATGCCTGTCCGAACTATAATGGTGCTGAGACGGGATAATTGGGAACAGAATCATGACCATTGCTTTCAAAGTTTTTTTTGAGGACCTTATTAGATCCCTTCTTCATAATCGAATTTAGGTGATCCTTGATAAACTTTCGAATATCTTATAAAATTCTATTTATTACAAATTTATTATTAAGCCATTTTGCAGGCGCTAAGAAATTAGGTCGGCCTTTATTGCAAAATCCTTAATGCTCAAAAATTTTCAGAGATTTAAAAATTTTAATTTTTTTTTTCTCTTGAACAAAAGTTGCTCACTGATAATACTCATTTTTCTTTTGCATTTATAATATCTATTAATTGTTTATCCACTTTATTGTTATTTGTTTTGATTCTGTGGCTTATCGCCCCTCGCGGGTTGAAACTCTTTTTTTTCTCTTTTTTTTGGCAACCCCGGGGTATGTGTTGCGTGTGCAACCATTTTTCTGAGTGTATTGGAAGTGGTGCTCTGTTGAGGCGATGAGGTCGCTGGAGGCGACGAGGAGTTGGAGGGAAAAGTGGTGCAATTGATAAGAGGACAAGATCACCTCTGCCTCTTTCATCACCGGCCGTCGGAGAGTGCACATCACTCTCGGCAACCTCCACCAGCTTCCCATCAACTCACCCATCACCACCAGAGTCACCAGCCCAGTGCCACCAGCCACCCGGCAATACAGCCTCTGCCACTACCTCAAAGGCCACCAGAGATCTTCGCAGCACCTTCTCCCAAATCCCAGACCTCGACCGCCGTGGGAGCGCTCCATCCGGAAGCGCAGGGGCTGGATGGGCATCGCCCGTCGCCCCCACTCGTTGGAATCGAAGGAAGGAAGAACGGGATAAAGGAGAAGGAAAGGAAAGGATAGGAAAGGAACCTCCTTGGTTGGTTATTGTGGAACTCGTGGATGTAGAAGGAAAAATAGAGGAAAATAAATGTTGTCTTAACACACTGAAAAAAAAATCATAGCTCTTTCTCTCTCTCTTTCCACCATTGTAGGGGCTAATAATTGCAAAAATCGTGGAACTTGAAATAAATTTTATTTAATTTATTGTTCTTTTTTTATTATAAAACACTGTAAGTTTTTTCATTCAATACATAATTTTTATTTTGGTTGCTATTGGTGTCTTTTTTATAAAAACTGCAACTACAAGAATATTTATATACTTTGTTTTTAGTTAAATTTTTACCATTTGGCATAAACATTGCAAAAAAAAAGTATATTGTACAATTAATAATCATGTTTTTTTTTTGGAAAGAAAAGAAAACCTTCAAAGGGACACTGAACGGAAAATAATATTTGGGGAACACCAGACGTCTTAGAAGAAAACAGTCCAGCGAATTCTAAATACTCAGGTAAAAATTATCAGTTAATTTGGTGTATAGTTTTTCTTCTACTTTTGCATAGTATTTATAGTAATATTTAATAGTAATATTTTTTATTAAAAAAAACTTTATAAAATTTTTACAAAATAACCTTTTTTTTAAAAAAATTCTTTTTTTTTTTTAATCTTTTTAATAAATCCCAAGGCGCTCTAAGGCAATATCCTGAATTTGATTCAGCTACCTTGTCCTAGATCTGCCCCGAAGTCAAGGTCTCCTCACAATAGTTTGCATAGCTTTTCTAAGGAACCTTGAAACGTGTATTATTTATATAAAATTCTCCCACAAATCTAAATTTCATTAAAAAATGTTCAAGCTGGAGTTAAAGTCATTAGCTAACAGGAAATATTTAGTTTTTTGCCACGATGAATATAATCTAAGAAATCTTGTCCACCGAAAAGTTTTTTTTTTCAAAAAAGATTGCCGAAAATCAGACCACAACGGCTAAATTTTTGAGATTTTTAAATGAAAATTTGAGAAAATATAGTTAAAATCTTGTATTTTTATATACTTAAATACATTAATTATGAAAAAAAAAACTTATTATGTTTGACCCTATACCTTTCAAATTTTTAACATTGAGGGGAAAGCTCGTTACTCTCAGACCGCTAAAGCTTCGGACAACTTAATTCCTTTTCTATGTTCTTAATAGATTTGACCCATGCTTTTCAGGAAATATGAGGCATGAAACTAAGCATTTCAAATTAATTTTATAATGGGTTAAATTCATTAAAAACGTATTGAAAAAGTGAGTTGTTCGAAGCTTGACACGTCCGAAGGTAACGCGTATTCTCTTACCCTTTAACTGCAATAAAATATTTAGAAAATGTAAAATTTAAACACTGAATTAAAATTAGTTTGAGCAACCATAATTATGCGTTTTAGTATATTTAAACTTGTTTTGTGGACCAAGCACCATGTTACAATAAATTAGTAAAAATCTATCACTTCGAATGATTTTTAATTCAAAATAACGCATAAAAGCAATTAATATGAAAATTGATATGAATTTACAAATTGGTAAACCCTAGTGTGACAGAAGAGTAATATATATCGATATAGATAGTATTAGATTAATATTCAATTTAAGTTCAATTTTTTGGATTTGTTTTGTTTTCTTTTCTAGGGTGAAACTGAATACAGCGAAAGTAAATGATGCCATCGGAAAGACTCATCTGACACAGCGTAAGGGGACCTAGCGTTGAACCATCAATTAACACACAGCTTTAGGCACCATTTTAGCCCTCATCTGCAAGATCTGAGTGGTAGGCACAAATTAAGGACTGAATCTCGCCACGTACATCATAGCGGTGGAATAAAACTGACAATTGAACATCCTGTTTTCACCTTCGAATTTTATTCAAATGATAGAAGCTGCAAAGTTAGGGATATGCTTTATTTAACCAGGATGAACGATTTAACACTTTAGAAAAGCAAAAACTAATTGTAAACAATTGTCTTATAAAAAATACCCCCAAAGGAAATAAAAACACGTATTTCAAGGTTGGAAATTTGTTTATAGTTATCCCCACACTTTTCTCTATATGAAAAGTACATACGCACACTTATTATTATTAAAGAAAAAATACTATAATTACTGTGAATCTTTGTGTTTAAAAACAAATAAAATATTTTGCAAAATATTCCATCTTGTCACTGACAGCTGAACACAACGGCTGGAAACATATCTTTTGTAGTTCCAATCCTCACTTCCAGGAGCGCAAAACAGTGTTCTTCACATATATTTGGAAAGAGGTATTTTGTGTGAGAACTTCTTAAAAGTAAGGTGTGAAAAATAGGGGTTAATTCAGGTTATAATCCACGCTTATTTGGTCAGACGGGGATTGTCTCAACAGTGAAATTTCTTTATTTAAATAATCATTAAATTTGCAGTCAGTCAATGGATAGAAATAAAATAAAATTAGCCAATGAAACATCTAAATGCGCAGTGATAGATTCAATAATAGTCAGATAAACAGCTTTTCAAGGCAATTCAAGAATTCTTAATTTTTATTTAATACTTTCCATTGAGTATATCTGCGCATACTCTATCTAAAATTATTTTTTTTTAATGGGACCAACTTTTTACCAATTAGTTGCCCCTTCATGAAATTATCCACGCGGCATTCATTTGAGATCCCTAGTGCGGAGCGCGCAGAGCAAACATAACCTGTAAGTTCTGTAGTCATTGGAAATTTATCAATAAACACAATTATTTCCTAAATTCACACAAATTTGTCTTTTTTTTGGCCTTCTTTTGCGTTATAAACATCCTGATTGTTGTCAAATGGTTATTTTTCAGTTATTTTTAAGTAATATCGATGAACACTTAAAGCCGCAAAGTTATTTCTCAGTTGTCTCTTAACGTTATTTTAAAAATTCCAATAACCAATTTTTAACGTTGATACAACGATAAATTTTGGTAAGGTTATTTTGTGCCGCTTGGGATGCGTACAATTAAATCAGCAGCCCATGTTTTCCATGGATAATTAATTTATTTTGAAAGTGATTGAACAGAATTCTGTTCGCTTGGTACGTAATCCCAAGAATTGTGTTTATGCACAGAGAGCGACAATCAGAACAAGTGACTCCCAACCACAATTTTAACCCAAGTAGAGACTGGAAAAAATCCTGTCTCCACCCGGGATCGAACTGGGGTCTTTTCGCTGTCTAGGCGAATGCTCAGACAGCGAAAAGACCCCAGTTCGATCCCGGGTGGAGACAGGATTTTTTCCAGTCTCTACTTTGGTTAAAATTGTGGTTGGGAGTCACTTGTTCTGATTGTCGCTCTCTGTGCATAAACACAATTCTTGGGATTACGTACCAAGCGAACAGAATTCTGTTCAATCACTTTCAAAAAAAAAAAAAAGTATTTTATTAACATTTACTGTTTCTTGAGTAGTTTTATTTATTCCATTCATTCATTTCAGTGATTTTCAACACTTAATACCGGATGAGATCTTGGGCTTAGGAAACTTAGAGATATCTTCCACACATCTTGATCTTTTGGTACTTCAGGAAAGTGTTCGGATCCAATTTCAAACAAGATTAGGATATTTCTACAGCTACCTTCTCCAAGGTCCGCCTAAAAAGGCTGACAACCCATTATAATGACTTGCAAGTCTCGATAATCTTTACATAAGCGCTTACATGACTATATCAACGCAGCTGTGATTTTCAACACCGAAGAATTAATTTGACAAAAACATTTAATCTAAATAACTTTATTGTATGTTAGTTTCTTAGCTAAATCGAAATAGCTTTAAATTATATTTAGGACTAAAGACGACAAACGTAATGTATATATCTTGGCAAAAACAGAATTGGAATAAATCTAAATTTCATATTTAAAAATGTTATTGAGATAATTATGTTTTCACTTTTATTGTGTTCTTGTTTGAGTACAAAAATCAGGGAAGATGAATCTAGAGGGAGTTAATTGTCCTAAATTTGTGAATCTTAGTGCCTATCTGTTTTTTATCTGTTGAAAAAAATAGTTGATGATATGATTATGCTGATATCTGAGATGATATGGGATTGCTGCATCACATTAGTAGAACAGCATCGTCAAAGCATCTATCAAAGCATCGTCGAGAACCCGCATAATATTTAAAATGGGTTCAGGACTAGAAAAAATTTTTGGTCGCTTGGAAAATTACAATGTTGGCAATTTCCAATTTCACAGCTGACATGTAATTAGATAGAGCCTTCAATGTTATACTAACAATTGTCATAGAAAAATTTGACTCAGCTTGCGTTAATGGATGTTAAGATCAGAGTAATTAAGTTGGGATGTGGTACAGAAATTATTTGACAGATCTTTCCTACAAGAGTTTTCCAACGGTCATGGTGTGGAGTGGATCTTTTGGAGAAATTAACAATAGAAACGAAATTTCTGGATTAACAATTTTGCGCTTATTGCTCCACAGGGCTGAAAGCTCTAAATTTTGCAATAGCTTGCCTAATTAGCTTCAGTGTTGGTTAAATGAATATTTTTTAATTTTTTAATTTAAAAAAAATGTTTGGGGTATTCTATTTTTTTTTTAATGAACAAACACAAAAATTAGGAAAACAGAATCTATACGAAGATTCCTCAACTTATGAATCTTGCTACTAATTTCATTTTTTAAGATAATAATAATAGATAAAAAAAAATCTTTTCAAAAAAATCATCTATTAATCTGTATGAATCTAATTTCAAAATATGAATATTCTATCTGAAGTATTTCTGGTACATTGACTGAATGGGTTAATATTATTTGAAATTTAAAATTATATTTGTGAAGTTGCCTACAAATTGATCGTAAAGCAACTTCACTTTGAAATTGGTTTATTGTCAATCTGTAGTCAACTTTACTTACAAGATTGTAGACGTCAAATTAAGAACTTGAATTTTGCGTGAAGTTCCCGAAAATAAACCACGGATCGACAACACCGCTGAAAAACATGGAGGATATGGAGAAAGAGTTTTTCCAAAAGTTGGAAGCTCTTAAGGAGCTCCACTCAAGGATCTCAGAAAGAGCCACGGTTCTTAGGCTGGAATTATCAGAATTTCTGGAAGAAATTGAAAAGGCTTCACTGTCGGAGTTTGGTAATAAAAATAGTGAGATGATCAAGAAGCTCACCTTATATTACAAAACACAAATCAAATCTAATTAATTTTAATTTCTTTTCAGGAAAACTTTCAATAAAAAAAAGAGATAATGAAGAAAATTCAAAAACTGACGACAATTAATTAATTCAACAATGATTTAAAACAGATTTGAAATAAAAAAAAACCATAAAAACTATTTTAATGCACGATTTTCCTCTAAGAAATTTGTCCGGATCTTTTAGACACTTCTTTCCTGTCATACGTACTGTAAACTCCTTGTGCATGAAACGTAACCTCATAAGAGATGTTATTAACCCATTCCTTTCCGTGGTATTATACATCATACGCAAATTGAGTAATTTCAGATGATTTATTCTTGGGCAATGGATATCCGAATTTCTGTCGGGAATGGATTTATAGTCACTTTAGTCCTTCAATTACTTGGAAAAAATAGTCAGACAGAGATGAAAATACGTTTTGTTGTTCTTTTCTCGCTTCACGGAAAGTCATGCAAAATTTTTGCACAAAATGGGGAATGGAAAATTTGACATGCTGTCGAATTTGTTAAAATTGGTCTTCATCCTCTTTCCTGATTTGAATTCTGGTTGCCAATTTGTGTTCTTGGATGGTTACTCTATCTAAATCAATCAAGTTTGTATTTAATTAATGCACAGAATTTAAATTCAGTGCATGTTTGACAAGGGCTTCCCCGGCCCCCATAATAGATAAAAATGCTTACTTTTCAAAAAAATCATCTCTTAATCCGTAAGAAAATAATTCCAAAAAATGAACATTCTATTTCAAGTATTTCTGGCACATTGACTGAATGGGTTTAAGAGACTTTAGCTTTACCGTGGATTCGGCTGAGAATAACTACTCCACTTTCCGGAGGATGAAGAGCAGTTTCTGATGAAGGAATTCAGCTGTGCCTGTAAAGTATGCTGCATGCGAGCATCCAGCCGAATTGATCAAATCTCAGGTCATTCATGAGATCCTTTATTGCCAATAGCACCTGCAGTTCCTTGTCATACATCCAGTAAACTCCTTATGCATGAGACGTACACTCATAAGAGCTGTCAGAGACTCTAGCTTTATCGTGGATTCGACTGAGAATAACTACTCCACTTTCCGGAGGATGAGGAGCAGTTTCTAATGAAGGAATTCAGCTGTGCCTATAAAGTATGCTGCATGCGAGCATCCAGCCGAATTGATCAAATCTCAGGTCATTCATGTGATCCTTTATTGCCAATAGCATCTGCAGTTCCTTGTCATACATCCAGTAAACGCCTTATGCATGAGACGTACACTCATAAGAGCTGTCAGAGACTTTAGCTTTACCGTGGATTCGACTGAGAATAACTACTCCACTTTCCGGAGGATGAGGAGCAGTTTCTAATGAAGGAATTCAGCTGTGCCTGTAAAGTATGCTGCATGCGAGCATCCAGCCGAATTGATCAAATCTCAGGTCATTCATGTGATCCTTTATTGCCAATAGCATCTGCAGTTCCTTGTCATACATCCAGTAAACGCCTTATGCATGAGACGTACACTTATAAGAGCTGTCAGAGACTTTAGCTTTACCGTGGATTCGACTGAGAATAACTACTCCACTTTCCGGAGGATGAGGAGCAGTTTCTAATGAAGGAATTCAGCTGTGCCTGTAAAGTATGCTGCATGCGAGCATCCAGCCGAATTGATCAAATCTCAGGTCATTCATGAGATCCTTTATTGCCAATAGCATCTGCAGTTCCTTGTCATACATCCAGTAAACGCCTTATGCATGAGACGTACACTCATAAGAGCTGTCAGAGACTTTAGCTTTACCGTGGATTCGACTGAGAATAACTACTCCACTTTCCGGAGGATGAGGAGCAGTTTCTAATGAAGGAATTCAGCTGTGCCTGTAAAGTATGCTGCATGCGAGCATCCAGCCGAATTGATCAAATCTCAGGTCATTCATGAGATCCTTTATTGCCAATAGCATCTGCAGTTCCTTGTCATACATCCAGTAAACTCCTTATGCATGAGACGTACACTCATAAGAGCTGTCAGAGACTTTAGCTTTACCGTGGATTCGACTGAGAATAACTACTCCACTTTCCGGAGGATGAGGAGCAGTTTCTAATGAAGGAATTCAGCTGTGCCTATAAAGTATGCTGCATGCGAGCATCCAGCCGAATTGATCAAATCTCAGGTCATTCATGTGATCCTTTATTGCCAATAGCATCTGCAGTTCCTTGTCATACATCCAGTAAACTCCTTATGCATGAGACGTACACTCATAAGAGCTGTCAGAGACTCTAGCTTTATCGTGGATTCGACTGAGAATAACTACTCCACTTTCCGGAGGATGAGGAGCAGTTTCTGACGAAGGAATTCAGCTATACCTAAGGACTCGAGTGGAAGAACAATAAATAAATAAATAAAAATAAATTCTTGGATATTTTTTATTCTTTTTTTCTAGTCCTTTAGGATTAGTTTTCCATAGAAATGGAGGATCCCCCTATACTTCGCCTCCATGGCTGCCACTTCTGGAAAAAGATTAATAATTAAAAAAAAAAATCAAATTTTAAGACTCTTTTCTCCTCACCTTCAGGAGCTCTTTCCACTTTTGCCTTCTTTATGATCTCCCTTTGTAGTAACTGCAACTGTTGATACTTGATGGAGTAGGCTTTAATTTCTCTCTCAATTTCTGCATATTTTTTTTGGATTTCTTTGTAGGTTTTCCAGAACTCGTTTTGGTTGTCGTTCTTATCCATGTCGCCGATGTCGCCTCTCTTGTAGCTGCAGCAGAATTGAGTATTTATTCCACAAAATCGACCACTCACCCTATAAAAAAATGTCTGAAAAATAATCAAACTTTTTCGTCTAAATTCGTTTAAATTTAGACGAATAAATTTGACTATTTCAGAGACATTTTTTTACAGGGTGAGTGGTAGATTTTGTGGAATAAATTCTCAATTGTGCTGCAGCTACGAGAGAGGCGACATGGATAACGACAACCAAAACGAGTTCTGGAAAACCCACAAAGAAATCCAAAAAAAAAAAAAAAATACGCAGAAATGGAGAGAGAAATTAAAGCCTACTCCATCAAGTATCAACAGTTGCAGTTACTACAAAGGGAGATCATAAAGAAGGCAAAAGTGGAAAGAGCTCCTGAAGGTGAGGAGAAAAGAGTCTTAAAATTTGATTTTTTTTAATTATTAATCTCTTTCCAGGAGTTGCAGCCATGGAGGCGAATCGGTAGTGAAGTTGGTAGGCAGCCGCAGCCAAGCATAATTTGAGGAGAAAGAAATCGATTTGAATTGAAAATAAATTTTTTCAGTTCTTTAATTTTTATTCCCCAAAGTAAATTAAGAAATTGACTTCTTTACTTTCTGTATTTTTCTTTTCGTCTCCTTTTTCAGCTTTTTTTTAGCTGTAAGGGAAAAAAATTAACCATTATTACGTTATTTGAAGTGCAGTAGACTCTCAAATTCAGTTCTTTTAACTTCGGGCAGCAGTTACATGTGAGAAAGCTTATTGACATTAATATGTTTTTGATTGTGATTGTCGAATGAAGAAGTAAAGCTCAAATTTGCTGTGATTTTTCTTGATTTTGTGGTGATTTTTCATTATTGAGTGTTGTTCGTGGAATTCATAATAGTTAAATATGTATAAATATAATATGAAGATGAATAAAAAAAAGCGTTGCATTTCAAATAGCTTCACGTCCGAATTTCTCTATATTCCGTATGACATTTCGGCCTATTGCCCGAATTTGACAGTCTACTGTAATTTTTACTTACATATCTCGGAGAGATATTGATTTTCGTCAATCCTACTCAGGAATTCCAGTAAGTCAAGCCGGAGTGCTGTCGCCTTTTCGGCCAAATTCTGATGCACAATTTTCAATTCCTCAAGCGTCTCGCGAATCTCATCCTCGATGCATCTCTCCATTTTCTCCAAACGATATTGAAACTTGTTCACTCACGCACGACGTTTACAAGCCAAAAATTAAAGTTACCCCATAGCAAACGGATGCGGAAATGACATTGGAAATTTATCGTAAAATTCCCCTATCATTCCATGGAATTTGACGCAAAATTTCTTTAGTCTTATATGGAATTTTTCCTAGGAAATTCCATTGGAATTGTTGCATACCATGGAAATTCGAACATTCAATGGAATGCAGCGTCATTTTCCATGGAACATTTGTATAGATTTTGATTTAAATAAAAAGTTTGGTGTTTTTCAGAAATTTGATTCCAAACTGCTGTATAATATCTGTCATCTTTAGTTTCAAATCAAATTTGCAAGCACTTCGAGTTAGCTCACGTTTTTGGTTTAAATACAAAATTTGTATAATTTCACGAATTTTATTCAAGATAACTGAATGGCGTCTCCCAACTTCAGCTCTAAATCGAATTTGCATGCACTCCGAGTTAGCTCACGTTAAGAATCTCACCTACATAAGCCGGTTAGGATTATCTGTCCCTTTATAGGAATGATAGAGATTTGAAGATTGGTGGTGGCGTTGCTGCTATTCTTAAAGAAGGCATAAGACATAAAGTATTACCTGTGCCTAACACTAAAGTTATAGAGGTACTTGGAATTCAAATTTTTGGGCATAAGATATTTACAATTTATGTTGCATATTTTCCTGGGACTCAGTTGTCTCCTCAGAAATTGACAGATTTTAAAAGATATATTCAATTACTGACCTCGACTCGGGGGGATTATATTATATGCGGAGACTTTAATTCTAAGCATTGCTATTGGAATTGTTTTCGAGCTAATAACGCTGGAAATATTTTGTACAAGGAGATGATTGACCGGAACTTCTTTATTTTATTTCCATCAACCCCTACCTTTTTTCCTCACCAGGCTAACAAAAATCCTAATTCTACGTTGGATCTATGTCTAACAAATAATCCAGAGCTTGTCCAAAATATTCAAACCGCTCAAGATTTATCATCTGATCATCGTCCTGTAATATTTCTAAACTCCTACGGACTAAACCCTAATCCAACTACCAGCACTAACAGCTTCAATTTCGATAAAGCCAATTGGCGTAAATTTCGTAAAATTATATGTTCTGAAGTTCAATAGAAGTTTCCTTCTAAGATTGGTCTTATCTCTACGCAAAATGATATAAACCTTAAAAATAATTCGTTCACTGATATAGTCCTGTCAGCTTCTAAAGAAACCATTCCTTTTGTTAATAATAGTAAATCATTTCATTCACCCTTGCCGAATCATATTTTAAATTACATTTCTTACAAAAATTCTTTGCGTGTTCGTTGGCAAAGAACTCGTGATCCTTTTCTTAAGCAACAATTAAATCAATGGAATTGTTTTATCAAAAATGAAGTTAGAGAACATAGAAATAAGCAATGGAACCACCGATTGTTCAAACTTAAAAACAACAGCAGAGATTTCTGGAAAATTACCAAATCTCTTAAGAACCGGAACTCTCAAATTGCGCCATTAAAAGTTGACAACACCTGCATTTTAGATGATGCAGATAAAGCCAAAATTTTAGGTAAACAGTTCGCCAGTGCACACAATTTAACATCAAATTCCAAAACTGATCCTGGGCTCGAAAATATGGTCCAAGCGAATGCTAAAATGATAGATTTTATAAAATCTTATCCATCTGAAATTGACTTACCTACCACCAATGAGCTCCGTGAACTTATAAAGGAACTTAAACCCAGAAAAGCTCCAGGTCCAGACAGTATTTTTCCCAAAATGATCAAAAATCTACCTTTGAATGCCATAAATTTCCTAACTTCAATTTTTTGTTCTTGAATTTCATTGGGATATTTTCCAGTAGCATGGAAAGAAGCTCGGGTTGTACCTATCCCAAAGCCTGGGAAGGATCTTTCAAATCCAACTAGTTATAGACCAATCAGTTTGTTAAGTTCTTTAGGTAAACTCTTTGAAAAAGTCTTACTTAATCGCCTAAGGCTAATTCTTGATAGCAAAGATATTATTCCCAAGGAACAGTTTGGATTTAGGCCCAATCATTCCACTGTTCACCAGTTAACTCGAGTGAAAAATATAATTTCGAAATCTTTCCGAGATAAGAAGTCTACAGGAATGTTGTCATTCGATTTGGAAAAGTGTTTCGACACGATATGGCATGAAGGCCTGATCTATAAAATGTCTAAGCTCAAAATTCCTTTTTATTTAATCAAAATTATCCATTCTTTTCTTATTGATCGTTCTTTTCAAGTTAAAGTTCGAGATTCCCTATCGTCTAAGCAACTAATTCCAGCAGGTGTTCCTCAAGGGAGTACCCTCAGTCTTACCTTATTCAACATTTTTGTACATGATTTACCATCTATATTCAAGAATTGCCATGTTTCTCTTTTCGCAGATGATACGGCAATTTTATATTCTTCGAAGAATCCAAACAAAATCATAAATTTGCTAACCCTTAATGCTGAGAAATTTGCTGATTATTGCAGCAAGTGGAAACTAAAGTTAAATGCCCACAAAACGCAGTCAATCTTCTTTACAAAAAGGAAATCTGCCAAATTTAAGCCAGAACGCCCAATAACTTTTCAAAATAAAAATATCCAATGGTCCTGTAGTTTTAAATATCTTGGCCTTGTTTTTGATCCAACTTTAACTTGGAAAGAGCATATCCACCATTCCCAGGAAAAAGCGATAAAATGCATCAAAATTTTTTATCCTTTAATTCATAGAAAATCTAAACTTTCAGAGAAAAATAAAATGCTTGTTCTAACAGCCATTGTCAGAGCATTCCTCTTATATGGTTGCCCAGTTTGGGGAAATTGTGCTAAGACACACATCTCTAAACTTCAAATTGTACAAAACAAATTTTTGAGATTAATACTAAATTTACCTATTTTCACTCCTACACATTGGCTACACGAAATAGCAAAAATCGAAACTATTGATCATCTCGTTGTCAAAATTTCAACGACTTTTCAGGAAATATGTCACAGTAGTGCGCACCCTATTATACAAAATCTTATGGTTATGGACTCCACCTCGTCTTAATTCTTATAAGAATACAGTTTATGAAGTTTTTATTCCTAATTTTCTTCTTCACTATTTTTATAAATAAAATCTTGTAAAATTCATGTTAAAACTTTTGAATATTGTATAAAGTTGAAAAGTGTAGTAACACTGAACACTAATTTTATTGTTAAAAATTTTGTAATTGTATAGAATTTCCATTGATTGGAGATCTCTTAAAAATAAGAGACAAAAGACGGTTGGATTTTGAATATGCATGGTGGGAGAGAGAAGGAGGAAAAAGTGGTGAATAAGATCAGCTGGAAAGAAAGTAGGGGAATGAGGGGGAACGAGTCAGGGAGTTACGTAAGAGACTTGATTTTTGCAAAGAGACGTGAGGAGAGAAAAGTTATTAGTTTATTTTGTGAATTATAAATTAAATATTAGTTCAAACTACAGAAAAATTTACGTGACGTAGAGTTAAACGTGTTCAGTTCAATCTAAGAGGAGAATATTTGTAAATAAAATAATTGGTGAAGGTGAAAAGTGTGTTTCACTGCCTCAGTGGATTTGGTGAAGGGCATTTGGCAGTCATCGAGGAAACGTCTTCTGGAAAATCCAGCCGCCTACGTTCCGGATCACTGTTGAAGATATTTAATAAAGGAATATATATTTCCAGGTACGTGAATATCACAAACGGTAGAAGGAAGCCCAAGAAACACACAGTCCCTGACAGATTTATAACACCACAATATATTTATAGGTAAACTGGGCAGGAAGAAGAGGGTATTAGATATCACAGAATCCTATCACAGAGAAATTATTGTTTACCACAGGTAATTCTCCACAGTAATGTTATCAATATTATTTAGAAATAAATCGTTGTTGAAAAATAAAATTAAAAAACTCCCAAGGGTGGGGTCATGATGATTTTTGGTGGGAATTTTTCCAAAAAAAAATTCAACTAATGATATTGTTGTGGATAGACGAAGAGGGAGGAAGAAGAAGGACGAAGAAAACACTCGGCAAATTTTAATTCACTTTATACTTCTGTTTATTAAATAATAAATTCTTCAATATTTTCTTCAATATTTTTCTCGCGTGTGTGGGGTGACTTAATTTGGGGAATTTATGGGGTCAATGACAGTTGTATTGGGTTGTCAGTGTTTGTTTATTTTTTGATGTGGGGATTCAGTGGCAGTTTTCCTGGGCAGGCGGATGGTACTGGGACGTGCAAAGCAGGTGAGTGGGCCAGGTGCAGCAGCCGGGATTGATGTCACTTCGTTTTCAGGACTACCCTCCTTTGAGAAGGCGCCTGGGGCTTCACTACTCGACGGGATGAGTACTCAAGGGAGGATGCAGGCGTTCGAGATAAACGGGGAGTTTGCCCAATCCAGAGGCTTTGTTCGAAGGCTCCTGGCCCCTAATGGTGGCCAGACTCTCTTGCCGGAGACGTCGTGCCTGCACACGTCTCCCGGATCGATGCTGCCGGCGGGTACGACGACGAGATCTCCTGGATGGCCTTTCCGGGGTATTTGGACTCTGAGATCCCCTGATTTGATCTTCAGGGACCCCACTAGCCGTAGCCCGGATAACGTCCAAGGCCTCGATGGTAGCCGCGATAACCCCCGGCTGTGCACAGCTCAGCAAAGCGGACAGGGAGGGGGTAAGAACAGCCCCCGGAACAGTGACTGCTATCACTCCCTCTACACGACGCCGCACTTCCTCCTGATGTTCCCCTCTGGGGAGCGTGAGGCGATGTCTCCGGATGCGAAGGGATTCCCTGACCAAGCGCAGGGAATTCAGGCGGGAAGTAATGCCCAGCTGTACTTCAAATGAGTTGGCCCACTGCCGTGGCTCCGGAGGCCGAGGGAAGAGGGAACTATCCCGAGCTGCTTTCTTCTGCCCCGTCACTGCAAATATACAGGAGGGCAAAAAGGGTAAGTAGCGCTTCAGGGGCGTGCGCAACTGGCTAGCCCAGTCAACCAGAGAAGGGGGCAAAATTGCCTCGGCGCTTGTCTGGGAAGGCTGTTGCTGCGCTCGACTCAGTTTCCCGCCAAATAGCTTGACCTTAACTTACTTTTGGGTTTCAGGTCTCGCAATCCACAAGGCGACTGAATGGCTGTAGCGGTTTTTAGCCAACAAAAGCTGCCCATTCAACAATCACCGAATGCTTTAGGTCCCAGGCATATGTGTTGTCCTCCCGAAGTATATCCCGGCCCGTCCACAAGATCCCTGCCAAGACTTCCTCCACAAAGTATGCGCCCAATCTCCCATCCCCAGAAGGATTGGGCACAACACGGCCCTCCTCCTAGAGTTGACCGTCCCGGTCAACAGCGGACCCCAAGTACGGAGCCAAACGGTTGACACGAACAATCCTTGGGCGTCCGCGGGACGCCTTTCTCAAACGATATACCACATCATTGATCCGCTGCATCACTTGATAGGGACCCTCCCAATCACTCTGCAACTTTGGTGAGCGCCCTTTTTTTCTTTGGGGGTTATACAACCACACCGATTGTCCCTCTGAGAAGACCAGAAGACGCTGCTGTCGGTCGTAATAATCCTTAGCTGTTTTTGATGCCAACAGTAGTTGCCCTCTTCCCGCCTCGTGAATTTTCTGCAATTTTCTTTGCAAATCCTCCACATAGGGAAGTTCTGACCTATTATCTGGAGGCCTCCCGCAGCGAAGATCAAGGGATAAGCGCAAGTCTCGTCCTAGAACCATTTGCGCTGGAGAGTGGCCTGTTGCCTTGTGAATCGCGCTGCGATAGGCAAGCAAAAACAAGGGTAACAAGTCGTCCCAGTCACTCTGATGGTCATTAACTAATTTAGCAAGGTAATCCAGCAGTGTTTGATTTAGCCGCTCGACCATACCGTCGGATTGCGGATGCAACGGTGTGGTGCGAGTTTTCGCAGATCCCAGTATATCCAAAGCCTTTCGGAATACTTCGGACTCATAATTTCGCCCTTGGTCGGAGTGTAATTCCCGCGGCACCCCGTACCGACTCACGACCTGTTCCATCAGAGCTGACGTGATAGTTTGAGCCGTCTGATCTGGCACGGCCGCAGCTTCTGGTCATTTTGCAAAATAATCAACAAAAAGGACTATGTACCGGTTCCCTCTATTTGTCGTAGGTAAGGGACCTAATGCGTCAGTGGCTATTCTTTCAAATGGTTCCCCTGAAACCATGGGCCGCAAAGGGGCTATGATCCTCCGACCAGGGCCCTTTCGAGAGGCACACGCATCACAACTGCGACAGAAACTTTCCACAGCTGCGCGACCATTGATAGTGTAGAAACGCTCTTTTAGTCTTTCTAGTGTTCGAGCGATGCCGAAGTGGCCCCCAGATGGTGTAGAATGCAATTCTTGTAATACCTCTACCATGCAAGAGTCCGGAAGTACCCACAGACTCCGGGAATCCCCAGGGTGACCCGTTTCCCATCTATAGGCCAACACGCCCTGACTCACACTAAGAGATTCGTATAGCCCCCAAAACCTCTTCAGTCGGCCACTCTCATGGGATATTTCCTCCCAAGGAGGACGGGTCGCACTCTCAACCCAAGTCTTTACTCTACCCAACACGGGATCCCGACAGGTAGCTTCAGCCAAATTTTGTAACATCGTAGGGGTGACGGCCACACTACGCACCAAAGCAGCGGTCTCCTCGGAAAGCCCCCCTTCAGCGTCACTCCCTTCCAACTCCTGACGGCCATCCACCTTGTCGCAATGATTACAATCCGTTACCGCACAGGGTCTTCGAGATAGCGCATCCGCATTTTGGTGTACCCTTCCAGCTCGGTGCTGCAACACGAAGTCGTATTGACTAAGCTTTTCCATCCACCTCGCTAGCTGTCCCTCAGGGCCCTTCATGGTCAGTAGCCAACTCAGCGCAGCATGGTCACTACGTACCAAAAATCTCCGCCCATAGAGGAAATGATGGAAGTGCTTAATCGCCTTCAGCACCGCTAACAACTCCCGTCTGGTCGCACAATAGTTTCTCTCTGCCCCGGATAACGCCTGGCTGTAGTAGGCTATTACCTTCTCCTCACCTTCCTGTCGTTGTTGGAGTACGGCTCCCACCCCCACAGCGCTCGTATCGCAATCCAAAATATACTCCCCCTCGTCTCGAGGATAGGCTAGTACAGGAGCGGTACTTAACGCTTTCTTGAGACTGTCAAAACCATTCTGGCATTCGGTGGTCCAGCTAAAACGTGCGGCCTTTTCGGTCAGTCGATGTAAAGGCCTAGCTATGTCCGCAAAACCTCGGACAAAACGTCGATAATAGGAGCATAGCCCCAAAAATTGCCGTACATGTGTTTTCGTACGCGGCACCGGCCAACCTAACACAGCCTCTATTTTGGAAGGAGCAGCATGGATCCCTTCACCCGAAACCACATGACCAAGATACTCCACTTTACGCCGAAACAGTTTGCACTTGCGTGGAGACGCCTTCAACCCGGCCGCTCGGAGCCGCTGCAGCACTAGGCCCAACCGACTGACTCCCTCTTCGAAAGTACGGCTGGGGACGATAATATCGTCTAGGTAGACTAGGCATACATCCCACTGGAGCCCGGCAAGTGCGGCAGTCATCAATCGTTCAAATGTGGCCACAGCATTACATAAGCCGAAGCTCATGACCACCCATTGATATAGGCCACGGCCGGTGGTAAATGCCGTCTTCTCTTTGTCCGCAGGCCTCATGGCACACTGCCAGTAACCAGAGCACAAATCCAGGACGCAGAACCAAGCTGCTCCCCACAGGGCATCCAGAGTATCATCGATACGGGGTAACGGAAAGGAATCTTTCTTCGTCACAGAATTGAGGCGCCTATAGTCCACGCAGAACCTAGTGCTGCCATCTTTTTTCTTGACCAGCACTACCGGTGAGGCCCAAGGACTACTAGATGGCTCAATCACCCCCTGCTGGAGCATGTCGTTCACTAACCTGTCAACTTCTTCTGCTTTGGCCAAAGGAAATCTACGGGCTGGCTGCTTTATGGGGGTCGTGTCTTCGGTATCTATCTCGTGTAAGGCCATCTGAGTGCGTCCTATATCCCAAGAATCACGCGAAAACACGTCCGCATAGCTCTGAAGAAGTGCGCGCACTTTCTCAACTTGACTCTTATCTAGAACATCCATTGTTCCCACAAGAAGTTCTGTCAAGTGTTCCTGAAAGCCCTCCACTTCCGGGACCGTAGCGATCCAGTCCTTCTCCCCGACCACTGAGTCTACCGGCTCCAAATCAGCCAACCAAGCTCCTTCCGGAACGGATATTAGGTGAGATTCTTAACAATCTCACCTACTATAATCCTAACAAAATCTCATGTCCTCCGATTGGCCCCAAACTTTGCCAAAATGTGTTTTGACACTTCCTGATCACGAATATATGGATGGCTAAAAACCGTTTCTGTCCGTCCCTCCGCCCGTCCGTCCGTCCGTCCGTCCGGCCGCTCTTTGGAACTTAAAAGCTTCTAAACTAAAAGAGATATCGACTTGCGGTTTTCGGCAAAGATCATATATCGTATGAAAATTGCAACTTGGTGCATTGACCCCCCACCCCCCACCCCTCCTTCCGCCATTTTGAAGACCACCCTTTTTTTGTTTTCTCAATAGCTCCGCCCCTATGGCATCGAGCGGGCTCAAATTTTAGTATGTTATAGCTGGGCCTTAGAGCTTTCCATCAATACCAAACTTAAGGTCCCCCGACCCCCCTGACCCGAGCTATAAGGGTCCAAAAAAAATTCTTAAAATGGCCATAACTCCAGTTCTAATTGTCAGAATTTAAAAAATGGGGGCTTTTTGGAAAGCTCTCGTGAAATTCCATTTCCCCTTCTAACATTGCAAGTTCGTAAAACCACCGCTAGGGGCGCTATTATTAAAAAGAAAATTTATAAATCTTAAAAGTTAAATAACTCAAAAATTCTATTGTGCATCGGGCTGAAATTTTAGTATGTTGTAGCCGTTGATTATACCTATCAAACAAAAAAAACCTTAAGTCGATCCATAACCCCTGACCCGAGCTATAAGGGGTCAAAGTTCGAATATTGACCGGCCTCTATCTCCGGTTCTAATTAACATAGCGACCTAAATTTTACCTTTTTGGTTTCGTCTCGATGAGCACTTTCAGATGGAAGTTCAAAAAGTCCCCATAGGTGGCGCTGCGATAGCGTCAAAATTCATCGAAATTCAAAATCATTTTTCTAAAAAATTCCTTTGTGCAAGTTAATGAAATTTTAGTATGTTGTAGCCCAGTCTAGGACGTTTCCAAAATGATGCGTAAGTACGCTGTGGTTTCAATAGAACCGGAGATATGAGGGGTCAAAGTTCACGAAATTCAAAAAATCATATCTCCGGTTCTATGTGACCGATTTTGATGAATGAGGGCTTAAACGAAAGATCTCACCAAATGCTACAACTTTCTAGAATATTTGAACTTCGTGGGACCAACACCAGGGGCGCCACAGTCGAAAAACCAATTTCAATGTCACATAACCTCAATTATCTCGACTGTCGCTGAACCGATTTTGATGATTACTTCAACATAATTGTAGAGCACATTTGTCTCTACATTTTGTCCATACATCATTTTCCACTCAGACTACGCTATCACTCAGATTTTGCCGTTTAAGTGTGAAAAAATTGATTTTTCCCATAATAACGCTTTGAAATCACTCAGATGCCAATTTGACTGCCTCTACTCCACCAAGACACTTATAATAGGGTTTTAAATGGAAAGTCCCGCAAAATACAACAATTCTTTGAAATAGTTGAAGCTCAACAAATGACTACTTGGGGAACTCTGGATGAAAAAACGAGTTAAGAAACAAAAAACCTCGCTTATCTTGACTTCTGAGTAATCGATGAGATCATGTTCTATGGGAAAATTATAGAGAACATTCTGGTCTACATTTCACCCATATATTACTTTTGTGCCAGTTCATCCAAATCCTTGATATTTTGGTTTAAATACAAAATTTGTATAATTTCACGAATTTGATTCAAGATAACTGAATGGCGTCTCCCAACTTCAGCTCCAAATCGAATTTGCATGCACTCCGAGTTAACTCACGTTAAGAATCTCACCTACATAAGCCGGTTAGGATTATCTGTCCCTTTCCTCCTCCAACACGTTTAAGACTCGAACCGGGAACACCCCTTCTTGAGCCTGCACCACTGCCCGGGCGACCAGTACAGGCCACTTTTCCGACCCTTCCGAGGGACAAACCATTCCACCTGGGTTGCCACGGCGTCCTACAGTCTCCACTATGGTTTCGCTCCTAGGGGGCAACACTATGGCTTGTCGAGCATGTAGCCTCATAGGACCTTCCAAATCATCCGGGCTCTTTTCTCCGGGTTCCTTTAACTCCAGATACATGGCACCCAAATCTAACCGAGCCTCCCGGGCTCTCAGAAATCCCAAGCCCAGGACACAGTCGTCCATGATATTAGCTACTAGCACTCGAATTCGCTCCGTACGCCCTTCCAGAGCCAAAGTAACTACGACGTCCCCAAAGATTGGGGATTTCTGTCCCGTGGCGGTTGTCAATACCCAATCACTGGGGGTTAAACTTGGTTGCGGACGGATAGACAGCAGGATTCGATGGCTAATCAGAGTGAAGTTCGCTCCGGTATCCACCACTACGTCGCAGGCTACGTTGTCGATGGCCCCTCGAACTACCAAGCCCCGTGATGAGTAAGACAGAGCCACTCCATCGTTCCGTCCTACAAAGGTTCCCCGACACAGTGGAGCAGGCGGTCCGGAACCTCCGGCCGTCTCCCGATCTCGGGACGCTCCCGAGTCAGGCGCATAGGCTTCCCCTACACCTTGCTGAACGTTCGAAGTTCTCCGCATTTGCGGGAGGGGTCGGCTGCCACTGGCTCCATCAGATCCCGATGCAATTTCATTACTCTGTCCAGACCGACCATTGTAGGGTATCCTTTTCTTCTTCTTAGTTCTAGAGGTAGCCGCCGAATTTTCAGCCGCAGGTGACGAGCGTGTGGGGGGTGAGCCAACCGCATCACCTCCCCTTGGGCCTTCCCCTGGGGTTCCACGCTCAATGTCGTTGTCCCGAGCCCTTAATTCTCCTACCACTGCGGAGCGGGATACATTTCGGGCTGCGCGATTTGCCTTTCTAGCGGCCTCATAATCCAACGCAGCGTATAGCGCCTGATCCATGGTGCGGGGTCTAGTCAAACGCACTAGATCCTGAAGATCCAGGTCCGACAAACCATCGACAAACTGGTGCAGTGCGATTTGATCCCTTGCCGACTCTGGGCAATCACGGAAAGCCTGTCGAGCTAATTTCCTGATTTCCAAGGCGTAGGCTCCAATCTCCTCTCTTGCCCTTTGCCGCCGAGCTCTTAGATTCAGGTGGGATAGTCCCTGCTGGAACTCCCGCCCAAACCGACTACGCAGAGCACGGACGATCTCCACCAAATCTCCACGACGCTCCGGTGGAATCTCGGAAAGCACTGCAAGGGCAGGGCCCCGGAGCGACGATGCCAACATCACGGCCTGCTCACCAGCATTCCAATGATGGGCTCGTGCCACCACCTCAAACTGAAGCAAATAATCCTCCAGGACAGCCTCCCCGTCATACTTATCCACCTTCAACTTCAAGTGCGCCAGATCTCGCCTACCCTCCGACCGCACCCCACCATTAATTCCCGGTTGGGGTGGATCGTTGACTGCGCTGGGCGGTTCTACTGAAACTGTTTCAGGATTTATCCGTACCGTTTCCGCCAATGTCACACGTGGGGTGGCACGCTGCAGCCTCTCCGTATTCCTTGCCCCTAGTGATCGATGCTCCAGAGGGACCGGACCGACCGAGCCCTCCACCTCAGGCAACAGAAATCTCAGGCCGTTCTCCCGGCTTGTCTCTAGTACGGTTCTATCAAGCTCCAAAATTCTTGAAATGCTTGGAGTACTTTCAGATAGAGGCAGTGCCCAAGTTTCAGTTACGTCCCCTGGTAGCAATCCCGGCTGGGGCGCCGGATGTTCATTGGCTCCGGACATACGATCTGATAACTGGAGCGTCCACAGGCTGACTTGCTGTCTCAACTCCTGCATTTCCCGGTCCAACCGGGCTTCCCGGCGATCCCTTTGCTCCTCTGCGGTTGTATATTGCAACCGTAATTCGACCAAGCTCTGCTCCTGCTTCCTGATCGTCTCCTCGTGCTGATCACGCATTTCCGTTAATAGCTCCTCCTGCTTCACGAGATGAGATGAAAACCATTCTTTTAATTCCTCCATCCTTTCGAGTGGCCTATCCCACTTCTGACACCAATTGTTGTGGATAGACGAAGAGGGAGGAAGAAGAAGGACGAAGAAAACACTCGGCAAATTTTAATTCACTTTATACTTCTGTTTATTAAATAATAAATTCTTCAATATTTTCTTCAATATTTTTCTCGCGTGTGTGGGGTGACTTAATTTGGGGAATTTATGGAGTCAATGACAGTTGTATTGGGTTGTCAGTGTTTGTTTATTTTTTGATGTGGGGATTCAGTGGCAGTTTTCCTGGGCAGGCGGATGGTACTGGGACGTGCAAAGCAGGTGAGTGGGCCAGGTGCAGCAGCCGGGATTGATGTCACTTCGTTTTCAGGACCACCCTCCTTTGAGAAGGCGCCTGGGGCTTCACTACTCGACGGGATGAGTACTCAAGGGAGGATGCAGGCGTTCGAGATAAACGGGGAGTTTGCCCAATCCAGAGGCTTTGTTCGAAGGCTCCTGGCCCCTAATGGTGGCCAGACATTCTTGCCGGAGACGTCGTGCCTGCACACGTCTCCCGGATCGATGCTGCCGGCGGGTACGACGACGAGATCTCCTGGATGGCCTTTCCGGGGTATTTGGACTCTGAGATCCCCTGATTTGATCTTCAGGGACCCCACTAGCCGTAGCCCGGATAACGTCCAAGGCCTCGATGGTAGCCGCGATAACCCCCGGCTGTGCACAGCTCAGCAAAGCGGACAGGGAGGGGGTAAGAACAGCCCCCGGAACAGTGACTGCTATCACTCCCTCTACACGACGCCGCACTTCCTCCTGATGTTCCCCTCTGGGGAGCGTGAGGCGATGTCTCCGGATGCGAAGGGATTCCCTGACCAAGCGCAGGGAATTCAGGCGGGAAGTAATGCCCAGCTGTACTTCAAATGAGTTGGCCCACTGCCGTGGCTCCGGAGGCCGAGGGAAGAGGGAACTTTCCCGAGCTGCTTTCTTCTGCCCCGTCACTGCAAATATACAGGAGGGCAAAAAGGGTAAGTAGCGCTTCAGGGGCGTGCGCAACTGGCTAGCCCAGTCAACCAGAGAAGGGGGCAAAATTGCCTCGGCGCTTGTCTGGGAAGGCTATTGCTGCGCTCGACTCAGTTTCCCGCCAAATAGCTTGACCTTCACTTACTTTTGGGTTTCAAGTCTCGCAATCCACAAGGCGACTGAATGGCTGTAGCGGTTTTTAGCCAACAAAAGCTGCCCATTCAACAATCACCGAATGCTTTAGGTCCCAGGCATATGTGTTGTCCTCCCGAAGTATATCCCGGCCCGTCCACAAGATCCCTGCCAAGACTTCCTCCACAAAGTATGCGCCCAATCTCCCATCCCCAGAAGGATTGGGCACAACAATATTAATTGATTGGTAGAATTATTTGAAGTATTCTAATGTGATTTTCATTGAGGAATTTTAAGAATTGCGGTTTTTAGAGCAGATTTTCCCTTTTTAAAAAATTAAAAAACTCCCAAGGGTGGGGTCATAATGATTTTTGGTGGAAATTTTTCCAAAAAAAATTCAACTAATGATATTAATTGATTGGTAGAATTATTTTAAGTATTCTAATGTGATTTTCATTGAGAAATTTTAAGAATTGTGGTTTTGTGCAGATTTTGGGTTTTTTGAAAAAATAAAAAACTCCCAAGGGTGGGGTCGTAATGATTTTTGGTGGGAATTTTTCCAAAAAAATCAACTAATGAAATTAATTGATTGGTAGAATTATTTGAAGTATTCTATTGTGATTTTCATTGAGGAATTTTAAGAATTGCGGTTTTTAGAGCAGATTTCGGCTTTTTTTTTAAATTAAGAAACTCCCAAAGATGGGGTCATAATGATTTTTGGTGGGAATTTTTCCAAAAAAAAATTCAACTAATGATATTAATTGATTGGTAGAATTATTTGAAGTATTCTAATGTGATTTTCATTGAGGAATTTTAAGAATTGCGGTTTTTAGAGCAGACTTTGGCTTTTTTAAAAAATTAAAAAACTCTCAAAGGTGGGGTCATGATGATTTTTAGTGGGAATTTTTCCAAAAGAAAATCAACCAATGATATTAATTGATTGGTAGAATTATTTTAAGTATTCTAATGTGATTTTCATTGAGAAATTTTAAGAATTGTGGTTTTGTGCAGATTTTGGGTTTTTTGAAAAAATAAAAAACTCCCAAGGGTGGGGTCGTGATGATTTTTGGTGGGAATTTTTCCAAAAAAAAATTCAACTAATGATATTAATTGATTGGTAGAATTATTTGAAGTAGTCTAATGTGATTTTCATTAAGGAATTTTAAGAATTGCGGTTTTTAGAGCAGATTTTGGCTTTTTTAAAAAATTAAAATACTTCCAAGGGTGGGGTCATAATGATTTTTGGTGGGAATTTTTCCAAAAAAAATTCAACTAATGATATTAATTGATTGATAGAATTATTTGAAGTATTCTAATGTGATTTTCATTGAGAAATTTTAAGAATCGCGGCTTCTAGAGCAGATTTTGGCATTTTTTAAAAATTAAAAAAAAACTCCCAAGGGTGGGGTCATGATGATTTTTGGTGGGAATTTTTCCAAAAAAAATTCAACTAATGATATTAATTGATTGGTAGAATTATTTGAAGCATTGTAATGTGATTTCCATTGGGAAATTTTAATAATTGCGGTTTTTAGAGCAGATTTTGGCTTTTTTAAAAAATTAAAAAACTCCCAAAGGTGGGGTCATGATGATTTTTAGTGGGAATTTTTCCAAAAGAAAATCAACCAATGATATTAATTGATTGGTAGAATTATTTTAAGTATTCTAATGTGATTTTCATTGAGAAATTTTAAGAATTGTGGTTTTGTGCAGATTTTGGGTTTTTTGAAAAAATAAAAAACTCCCAAGGGTGGGGTCGTAATGATTTTTGGTGGGAATTTTTCCAAAAAAATCAACTAATGAAATTGATTGATTGGTAGAATTATTTGAAGTATTTTAATGTGATTTTCATTGAGGAATTTTAAGAATTGCGGTTTTTAGAGCAGATTTCGGCTTTTTTTAAAAATTAAGAAACTCCCAAAGATGGGGTCATAATGATTTTTGGTGGGAATTTTTCCAAAAAAAAATTCAACTAATGATATTAATTGATTGGTAGAATTATTTGAAGTATACTAATGTGATTTTCATTGAGGAATTTTAAGAATTGCGGAATTTAGAGCAGACTTTGGCTTTTTTAAAAAATTAAAAAACTCCCAAAGGTGGGGTCATGATGATTTTTAGTGGGAATTTTTCCAAAAGAAAATCAACCAATGATCTTAATTGATTGGTAGAATTATTTTAAGTATTCTAATGTGATTTTCATTGAGAAATTTTAAGAATTGTGGTTTTGTGCAGATTTTGGGTTTTTTGAAAAAATAAAAAACTCCCAAGGGTGGGGTCGTGATGATTTTTGGTGGGAATTTTTCCAAAAAAAAATTCAACTAATGATATTAATTGATTGGTAGAATTATTTGAAGTAGTCTAATGTGATTTTCATTGAGAAATTTTAAGAATTGTGGTTTTGTGCAGATTTTGGGTTTTTTAAAAAATTAAAATACTCTCAAGGGTGGGGTCATGATGATTTTTGGTGGGAATTTTTCCAAAAAAAAAAAATTCAAGTAATGATATTACTTGATTGGTAGAATTATTTGAAGTAGTCTAATGTGATTTTCATTGAGGAATTTTAAGAATTGCGGTTTTTAGAGCAGATTTTGGCTTTTTTAAAAAATTAAAATACTTCCAAGGGTGGAGTCATAATGATTTTTGGTGGGAATTTTTCCAAAAAAAATTCAACTAATGATATTAATTGATTGGTAGAATTAATTGAAGTACTATAATGTGATTTTCATTGAGAAATTTTAAGAATTGTGTTTTTGTGCAGATTTTGGGTTTTTTAAAAAATTAAAATACTCTCTAGGGTGGGGTCATGATGATTTTTGGTGGGAATTTTTCCAAAAAAACAATTCAAGTAATGATATTACTTGATTGGTAGAATTATTTGAAGTATTCTAATGTGATTTTCATTGAGAAATTTTAATAATTGCGGTTTTTAGAGTAGATTTTGGCTTTTTTAAAAAATTAAAAAACTCCCAAAGGTGGGGTCATGATGATTTTTAGTGGGAATTTATCCAAAAGAAAATCAACTAATGATATTAATTGATTGGTAGAATTATTTGAAGTATTCTAATGTGATTTTCATTGAGAAATTTTAAGAATTGTGGTTTTGTGCAGATTTTGGGTTTTTTAAAAAATTAAAATACTCTTAAGGGTGGGGTCATGATGATTTTTGGTGGGAATTTTTCCACAAAAAAAAAATTCAAGTAATTATATTAATTGATTGGTAGAATTATTTGAAGTATTCTAATGTGATTTTCATTGAGAAATTTTAATAATTGCGGTTTTTAGAGCAGATTTTGGCTTTTTTAAAAAATTAAAAAACTCCCAAAGGTGGGGTCATGATGATTTTTAGTGGGAATTTACCCAAAAAAAATTCAACTAATGATATTAATTGATTGGTAGAATTATATGAAGTATTCTAATGTGATTTTCATTGAGAAATTTTAATAATTGCGGTTTTTAGAGCAGATTTTGGCTTTTTTAAAAAAATAAAAAACTCCCAAAGGTGGGGTCATGATGATTTTTAGTGGGAATTTTTCCAAAAGAAAATCAACTAATGATATTAATTGATTAGTAGAATTATCTGAAGTATTCTAATGTGATTTTCATTGAGAAATTTTAAGAATTGTGGTTTTGTGCAGATTTTGGGTTTTTTGAAAAAATAAAAAACTCCCAAGGGTGGGGTCGTGATGATTTTTGGTGGGAATTTTTCCAAAAAAAAATTCAACTAATGATATTAATTGATTGGTAGAATTATTTGAAGTAGTCTAATGTGATTTTCATTGAGAAATTTTAAGAATTGTGGTTTTGTGCAGATTTTGGGTTTTTTAAAAAATTAAAATACTCTCAAGGGTGGGGTCATGATGATTTTTGGTGGGAATTTTTCCAAAAAAAAAAAATTCAAGTAATGATATTACTTGATTGGTAGAATTATTTGAAGTAGTCTAATGTGATTTTCATTGAGGAATTTTAAGAATTGCGGTTTTTAGAGCAGATTTTGGCTTTTTTAAAAAATTAAAATACTTCCAAGGGTGGAGTCATAATGATTTTTGGTGGGAATTTTTCCAAAAAAAATTCAACTAATGATATTAATTGATTGGTAGAATTAATTGAAGTACTATAATGTGATTTTCATTGAGAAATTTTAAGAATTGTGTTTTTGTGCAGATTTTGGGTTTTTTAAAAAATTAAAATACTCTCTAGGGTGGGGTCATGATGATTTTTGGTGGGAATTTTTCCAAAAAAACAATTCAAGTAATGATATTACTTGATTGGTAGAATTATTTGAAGTATTCTAATGTGATTTTCATTGAGAAATTTTAATAATTGCGGTTTTTAGAGTAGATTTTGGCTTTTTTAAAAAATTAAAAAACTCCCAAAGGTGGGGTCATGATGATTTTTAGTGGGAATTTATCCAAAAGAAAATCAACTAATGATATTAATTGATTGGTAGAATTATTTGAAGTATTCTAATGTGATTTTCATTGAGAAATTTTAAGAATTGTGGTTTTGTGCAGATTTTGGGTTTTTTAAAAAATTAAAATACTCTTAAGGGTGGGGTCATGATGATTTTTGGTGGGAATTTTTCCACAAAAAAAAAATTCAAGTAATTATATTAATTGATTGGTAGAATTATTTGAAGTATTCTAATGTGATTTTCATTGAGAAATTTTAATAATTGCGGTTTTTAGAGCAGATTTTGGCTTTTTTAAAAAATTAAAAAACTCCCAAAGGTGGGGTCATGATGATTTTTAGTGGGAATTTACCCAAAAAAAATTCAACTAATGATATTAATTGATTGGTAGAATTATATGAAGTATTCTAATGTGATTTTCATTGAGAAATTTTAATAATTGCGGTTTTTAGAGCAGATTTTGGCTTTTTTAAAAAAATAAAAAACTCCCAAAGGTGGGGTCATGATGATTTTTAGTGGGAATTTTTCCAAAAGAAAATCAACTAATGATATTAATTGATTAGTAGAATTATCTGAAGTATTCTAATGTGATTTTCATTGAGAAATTTTAAGAATTGTGGTTTTGTGCAGATTTTGGGTTTTTTAAAAAATTAAAATACTCTTAAGGGTGGGGTCATGATGATTTTTGGTGGGAATTTTTCCAAAAAAAAAAATATTCAAGTAATGCTATTAATTGATTGGTAGAATTATTTGAAGTATTGTAATGTGATTTCCATTGGGAAATTTTAATAATTGCGGTTTTTAGAGCAGATTTTGGCTTTTTTAAAAAATTAAAAAACTCCCAAAGGTGGGGTCATGATGATTTTTAGTGGGAATTTATCCAAAAGAAAATCAACTAATGATATTAATTGATTGGTAGAATTATTTGAAGTATTCTAATGTGATTTTCATTGAGAAATTTTAATAATTGCGGTTTTTAGAGCAGATTTTGGCTTTTTTAAAAAATTAAAAAACTCCCAAAGGTGGGGTCATGATGATTTTTAGTGGGAATTTTTCCAAAAGAAAATCAACTAATGATAATAATTGATTAGTAGAATTATCTGAAGTATTCTAATGTGATTTTCATTGAGAAATTTTAAGAATTGTGGTTTTGTGCAGATTTTGGGTTTTTTAAAAAATTAAAATACTCTTAAGGGTGGGGTCATGATGATTTTTGGTGGGAATTTTTCCAAAAAAAAAAAAATTCAAGTAATGCTATTAATTGATTGGTAGAATTATTTGAAGTATTGTAATGTGATTTCCATTGGGAAATTTTAATAATTGCGGTTTTTAGAGCAGATTTTGGCTTTTTTAAAAAATTAAAAAACTCCCAAAGGTGGGGTCATGATTATTTTTAGTGGGAATTTATCCAAAAGAAAATCAACTAATGATATTAATTGATTGGTAGAATTATTTGAAGTATTCTAATGTGATTTTCATTGAGAAATTTTAAGAATTGTGGTTTTGCGCAGATTTTGGGTTTTTTAAAAAAATAAAAAACTCCCAAGGGTGGGGTCGTGATGATTTTTGGCGGGAATTTTTCCAAAAAAAAAATTCAACTAATGATATTAATTGATTGGTAGAATTAATTGAAGTATTCTAATGTGATTTTCATTGAGAAATTTTAAGAATTGCGGTTTTAGAGCAGACTTTGGCTTTTTTAAAAAATTAAAAAAAAAACTCCCAAAGGTGGAGTCATGATGATTTTTGGTGGGAATTTTTCCAAAAAAAATTCAACCAATGATATTAATTGATTGGTAGAATTATTTGAAGTAGTCTAATGTGACTTTCATTGAGGAATTTTAAGAATTGCGGTTTTTAGAGCAGATTTTGGCTTTTTTAAAAAATTAAAAACCTCCAGGGGTGGGGTCATAATGATTTTTGGTGGGAATTTTTCCAAAAAAAAATTCAACTAATGATATTAATTGACTGATAGAATTATTTGAAGTATTCTAATGTGATTTTCATTGAGAAATTTTAAGAATCGCGGCTTCTAGAGCAGATTTTGGCATTTTTTAAAAATTAAAAAAAAACTCCCAAGGGTGGGGTCATGATGATTTTTGGTGGGAATTTGTCCAAAAAAAATTCAACTAATGATATTAATTGATTGGTAGAATTATTTTAAGTATTGTAATGTGATTTCCATTGGGAAATTTTAATAATTGCGGTTTTTACAGCAGATTTTGGCTTTTTTAAAAAATTAAAAAACTCCCAAAGGTGGGGTCATGATGATTTTTAGTGGGAATTTATCCAAAAGAAAATCAACTAATGATATTAATTGATTGGTAGAATTATTTGAAGTATTCTAATGTGATTTTCATTGAGAAATTTTAAGAATTGTGGTTTTGCGCAGATTTTGGGTTTTTTAAAAAAATAAAAAACTCCCAAGGGTGGGGTCGTGATGATTTTTGGTGGGAATTTTTCCAAAAAAAAAATTCAACTAATGATATTAATTGATTGGTAGAATTAATTGAAGTATTCTAATGTGATTTTCATTGAGAAATTTTAAGAATTGCGGTTTTAGAGCAGACTTTGGCTTTTTTAAAAAATTAAAAAAAAAAAACTCCCAAAGGTGCAGTCATGATGATTTTTGGTGGGAATTTTTCCAAAAAAAATTCAACCAATGATATTAATTGATTGGTAGAATTATTTGAAGTAGTCTAATGTGACTTTCATTGAGGAATTTTAAGAATTGCGGTTTTTAGAGCAGATTTTGGCTTTTTTAAAAAATTAAAAACCTCCAGGGGTGGGGTCATAATGATTTTTGGTGGGAATTTTTCCAAAAAAAAATTCAACTAATGATATTAATTGATTGATAGAATTATTTGAAGTATTCTAATGTGATTTTCATTGAGAAATTTTAAGAATCGCGGCTTCTAGAGCAGATTTTGGCATTTTTTAAAAATTAAAAAAAAACTCCCAAGGGTGGGGTCATGATGATTTTTGGTGGGAATTTGTCCAAAAAAAATTCAACTAATGATATTAATTGATTGGTAGAATTAATTGAAGTATTCTAATGTGATTTTCATTGAGAAATTTTAAGAATTGTGGTTTTGTGCAGATTTTGGGTTTTTTGAAAAAATAAAAAACTCCCAAGGGTGGGGTCGTGATGATTTTTGGTGGGAATTTTTCCAAAAAAAAATTCAACTAATGATATTAATTGATTGGTAGAATTATTTGAAGTAGTCTAATGTGATTTTCATTGAGGAATTTTAAGAATTGCGGTTTTTAGAGCAGATTTTGGCTTTTTTAAAAAATTAAAATACTTCCAAGGGTGGAGTCATAATGATTTTTGGTGGGAATTTTTCCAAAAAAAATTCAACTAATGATATTAATTGATTGGTAGAATTAATTGAAGTACTATAATGTGATTTTCATTAAGAAATTTTAAGAATTGTGTTTTTGTGCAGATTTTGGGTTTTTTAAAAAATTAAAATACTCTCTAGGGTGGGGTCATGATGATTTTTGGTGGGAATTTTTCCAAAAAAACAATTCAAGTAATGATATTACTTGATTGGTAGAATTATTTGAAGTATTCTAATGTGATTTTCATTGAGAAATTTTAATAATTGCGGTTTTTAGAGTAGATTTTGGCTTTTTTAAAAAATTAAAAAACTCCCAAAGGTGGGGTCATGATGATTTTTAGTGGGAATTTATCCAAAAGAAAATCAACTAATGATATTAATTGATTGGTAGAATTATTTGAAGTATTCTAATGTGATTTTCATTGAGAAATTTTAAGAATTGTGGTTTTGTGCAGATTTTGGGTTTTTAAAAAATTAAAATACTCTTAAGGGTGGGGTCATGATGATTTTTGGTGGGAATTTTTCCACAAAAAAAAAAATTCAAGTAATTATATTAATTGATTGGTAGAATTATTTGAAGTATTCTAATGTGATTTTCATTGAGAAATTTTAATAATTGCGGTTTTTAGAGCAGATTTTGGCTTTTTTAAAAAATTAAAAAACTCCCAAAGGTGGGGTCATGATGATTTTTAGTGGGAATTTATCCAAAAAAAATTCAACTAATGATATTAATTGATTGGTAGAATTATTTGAAGTATTCTAATGTGATTTTCATTGAGAAATTTTAATAATTGCGGTTTTTAGAGCAGATTTTGGCTTTTTTAAAAAATTAAAAAACTCCCAAAGGTGGGGTCATGATGATTTTTAGTGGGAATTTATCCAAAAAAAATTCAACTAATGATATTAATTGATTGGTAGAATTATTTGAAGTATTCTAATGTGATTTTCATTGAGAAATTTTAATAATTGCGGTTTTTAGAGCAGATTTTGGCTTTTTTAAAAAATTAAAAAACTCCCAAAGGTGGGGTCATGATGATTTTTAGTGGGAATTTTTCCAAAAGAAAATCAACTAATGATATTAATTGATTAGTAGAATTATCTGAAGTATTCTAATGTGATTTTCATTGAGAAATTTTAAGAATTGTGGTTTTGTGCAGATTTTGGGTTTTTTAAAAAATTAAAATACTCTTAAGGGTGGGGTCATGATGATTTTTGGTGGGAATTTTTCCAAAAAAAAAAAAAAATTCAAGTAATGCTATTAATTGATTGGTAGAATTATTTGAAGTATTGTAATGTGATTTCCATTGGGAAATTTTAATAATTGCGGTTTTTAGAGCAGATTTTGGCTTTTTTAAAAAATTAAAAAACTCCCAAAGGTGGGGTCATGATGATTTTCGTGGGAATTTATCCAAAAGAAAATCAACTAATGATATTAATTGATTGGTAGAATTATTTGAAGTATTCTAATGTGATTTTCATTGAGAAATTTTAAGAATTGTGGTTTTGCGCAGATTTTGGATTTTTTAAAAAAATAAAAAACTCCCAAGGGTGGGGTCGTGATGATTTTTGGTGGGAATTTTTCCAAAAAAAAAATTCAACTAATGATATTAATTGATTGGTAGAATTAATTGAAGTATTCTAATGTGATTTTCATTGAGAAATTTTAAGAATTGCGGTTTTAGAGCAGACTTTGGCTTTTTTAAAAAATTAAAAAAAAAACTCCCAAAGGTGGAGTCATGATGATTTTTGGTGGGAATTTTTCCAAAAAAAATTCAACCAATGATATTAATTGATTGGTAGAATTATTTGAAGTAGTCTAATGTGACTTTCATTGAGGAATTTTAAGAATTGTGGTTTTTAGAGCAGATTTTGTGTTTTTTAAAAAATTAAAATACTTCCAAGGGTGGGGTCGCAATGATTTTTGGTGGGAATTTTTCCAAAAAAAATTCAACTAATGATATTAATTGATTGGTAGAATTAATTGAAGTACTATAATGTGATTTTCATTGAGAAATTTTAAGAATTGTGGTTTTGTGCAGATTTTGGGTTTTTTAAAAAATTAAAATACTCTCAAAGGTGGGGTCATGATGATTTTTGGTGGGAATTTTTCCAAAAAACAAAATTCAAGTAATGATATTACTTGATTGGTAGAATTATTTGAAGTATTTTAATGTGATTTTCATTGAGAAATTTTAATAATTGCGGTTTTTAGAGCAGATTTTGGCTTTTTTAAAAAATTAAAAAACTCCCAAAGGTGGGGTCATGATGATTTTTAGTGGGAATTTTTCCAAAAGAAAATCAACCAATGATATTAATTGATTGGTAGAATTATTTGAAGTATTCTAATGTGATTTTCATTGAGAAATTTTAAGAATTGTGGTTTTGTGCAGATTTTGGGTTTTTTGAAAAAATAAAAAACTCCCAAGGGTGGGGTCGTAATGATTTTTGGTGGGAATTCTTCCAAAAAAAATCAAATAATGAAATTAATTGATTGGTAGAATTATTTGAAGTATTCTAATGTGATTTTCATTGAGAAATTTTAATAATTGCGGTTTTTACAGCAGATATTGGCTTTTTTAAAAAATTAAAAAACTCACAAAGGTGGGGTGTCATGATGATTTTTAGTGGGAATTTATCCAAAAGAAAATCAACTAATGATATTAATTGATTGGTAGAATTATTTGAAGTATTCTAATGTGATTTTCATTGAGAAATTTTAAGAATTGTGGTTTTGTGCAGATTTTGGCTTTTTTAAAAAATTAAAAAACTTCCAAGGGTGGGGTCATAATGATTTTTGGTGGGAATTTTTCCGAAAAAAATTCAACTAATGATATTAATTGATTGGTAGAATTAATTGAACTACTATAATGTGATTTTCATTGAGAAATTTTAAGAATTGCGGTTTTTAGAGCAGATTTTGGCTTTTTAAAAAATTAAAAAACTCCCAAGGGTGGGGTCATGATGATTTTTGGTGGGAATTTTTCCAAAAAAAAATTCAAATAATGATATTAATTGATTGGTAGAATTATGTGAAGTACTATAATGTGATTTTCATTGAGAAATTTTAAGAATTGTGGTTTTTAGTGCAGATTTTGGCTTTTTAAAAAATTAAAAAAAACTCCCAAGGGTGGGGTCATGATGATTTTTGGTGGGAATTTTTCCAAAAAAATTCAACTAATGATATTAATTGATTGGTAGAATTATTTGAAGTATTCTAATGTGATTTTCATTGAGGAATTTTAAGAATTGCAGTTTTTAGAGCAGATTTCGGCTTTTTTTAAAAATTAAAAAACTCCCAAAGGTGGGGTCATGATGATTTTTGGTGGGAATTTTTCCAAAAAAAAATTCAAATAATGATATTAATTGATTGGTAGAATTATGTGAAGTACTATAATGTGATTTTCATTGAGAAATTTTAAGAATTGTGGTTTTTAGTGCAGATTTTGGGTTTTTAAAAAATTAAAAAAAACTCCCAAGGGTGGGGTCATGATGATTTTTGGTGGGATTTTTTCCAAAAAAAACTCAACTAATGATATTAATTGATTGGTAGAATTATTTGAAGTATACTAATGTGATTTTCATTGAGGAATTTTAAGAATTGCGGTTTTTAGAGCAGACTTTGGCTTTTTTAAAAAATTAAAAAACTCCCAAAGGTGGGGTCATGATGATTTTTAGTGGGTATTTTTCCGAAAAAAATTCAACCAATGATATTAATTGATTGGTAGAATTATTTTAAGTATTCTAATGTGATTTTCATTGAGAAATTTTAAGAATTGTGGTTTTGTGCAGATTTTGGGTTTTTTGAAAAAATAAAAAACTCCCAAGGGTGGGGTCATGATGATTTTTGGTGGGAATTTTTCCAAAAAAAATTCAAATAATGATATTAATTGATTGGTAGAATTATTTGAAGTAGTCTAATGTGATTTTCATTGAGGAATTTTAAGAATTGCGGTTTTTAGAGCAGATTTTGGGTTTTTTAAAAAATTAAAATACTTCCAAGGGTGGGGTCATAATGATTTTTGGTGGGAATTTTTCCAAAAAAAATTCAACTAATGATATTAATTGATTGGTAGAATTAATTGAAGTACTATAATGTGATTTTCATTGAGAAATTTTAAGAATTGTGGTTTTGTGCAGATTTTGGGTTTTTTAAAAAATTAAAATACTCTCAAGGGTGGGGTCATGTTGATTTTTGGTGGGAATTTTTCCAAAAAAAAAAAAAAATTCAAGTAATGATATTACTTGATTGGTAGAATTATTTGAAGTATTCTGATGTGATTTTCATTGAGAAATTTTAAGAATTGCGGTTTTTAGAGCAGATTTTGGCTTTTTAAAAAATTAAAAAACTCCCAAGGGTGGGGTCATGATGATTTTTGGTGGGAATTTTTCCAAAAAAAAAATTCAAATAATGATATTAATTGATTGGTAGAATTATTTGAAGTACTATAATGTGATTTTCATTGAGAAATTTTAAGAATTGTGGTTTTTAGTACAGATTTTGGGTTTTTAAAAAATTAAAAAAAACTCCCAAGGGTGGGGTCATGATGATTTTTGGTGGGAATTTTTCCAAAAAAATTTAACTAATGATATTAATTGATTGGTAGAATTATTTGAAGTATTCTAATGTGATTTTCATTGAGGAATTTTAAGAATTGCAGTTTTTAGAGCAGATTTCGGCTTTTTTTAAAAATTAAAAAACTCCCAAAAATGGGGTCATAATGATTTTTGGTGGGATTTTTTCCAAAAAAAACTCAACTAATGATATTAATTGATTGGTAGAATTATTTGAAGTATACTAATGTGATTTTCATTGAGGAATTTTAAGAATTGCGGTTTTTAGAGCAGACTTTGGCTTTTTTAAAAAATTAAAAAACTCCCAAAGGTGGGGTCATGATGATTTTTAGTGGGTATTTTTCCGAAAAAAATTCAACCAATGATATTAATTGATTGGTAGAATTATTTTAAGTATTCTAATGTGATTTTCATTGAGAAATTTTTAAGAATTGTGGTTTTGTGCAGATTTTGGGTTTTTTGAAAAAATAAAAAACTCCCAAGGGTGGGGTCATGATGATTTTTGGTGGGAACTTTTCCAAAAAAAAATTCAAATAATGATATTAATTGATTGGTAGAATTATTTGAAGTAGTCTAATGTGATTTTCATTGAGGAATTTTAAGAATTGCGGTTTTTAGAGCAGATTTTGGGTTTTTTAAAAAATTAAAATACTTCCAAGGGTGGGGTCATAATGATTTTTGGTGGGAATTTTTCCAAAAAAAATTCAACTAATGATATTAATTGATTGGTAGAATTAATTGAAGTACTATAATGTGATTTTCATTGAGAAATTTTAAGAATTGTGGTTTTGTGCAGATTTTGGGTTTTTTAAAAAATTAAAATACTCTCAAGGGTGGGGTCATGATGATTTTTGGAGGGAATTTTTCCAAAAAAAAAAAAATTCAAGTAATGATATTACTTGATTGGTAGAATTATTTGAAGTATTCTAATGTGATTTTCATTGAGAAATTTTAATAATTGCGGTTTTTAGAGCAGATTTTGGCTTTTTTAAAAAATTAAAAAACTCCCAAAGGTGGGGTCATGATGATTTTTAGTGGGAATTTATCCAAAAGAAAATCAACTAATGATATTAATTGATTGGTAGAATTATTTGAAGTATTCTAATGTGATTTTCATTGAGAAATTTTAAGAATTGTGGTTTTGTGCAGATTTTGGGTTTTTTAAAAAATTAAAATACTCTCAAGGGTGGGGTTATGATGATTTTTGGTGGGAATTTTTCCAAAAAAAAAAAATTCAAGTAATTATATTAATTGATTGGTAGTATTATTTGAAGTATTCTAATGTGATTTTCATTGAGAAATTTTAATAATTGCGGTTTTTAGAGCAGATTTTGGCTTTTTTAAAAAATTAAAAAACTCCCAAAGGTGGGGTCATGATGATTTTTAGTGGGAATTTATCCAAAAAAAAAATTCAACTAATGATATTAATTGATTGGTAGAATTATTTTAAGTATTCTAATGTGATTTTCATTGAGGAATTTTAAGAATTGCGGTTTTTAGAGCAGATTTCGGCTTTTTTTAAAAATTAAAAAGCTCCCAAAAATGGGGTCATAATGATTATTGGTGGGATTTTTTCCAAAAAAAACTCAACTAATGATATTAATTGATTGGTAGAATTATTTGAAGTATACTAATGTGATTTTCATTGAGGAATTTTAAGAATTGCAGTTTTTAGAGCAGACTTTGGCTTTTTTAAAAAATTAAAAAACTCCCAAAGGTGGGGTCATGATGATTTTTAGTGGGTATTTTTCCGAAAAAAATTCAACCAATGATATTAATTGATTGGTAGAATTATTTTAAGTATTCTAATGTGATTTTCACTGAGAAATTTTAAGAATTGTGGTTTTGTGCAGATTTTGGGTTTTTTGAAAAAATAAAAAACTCCCAAGGGTGGGGTCATGATGATTTTTGGTGGGAATTTTTCCAAAAAAAAATTCAAATAATGATATTAATTGATTGGTAGAATTATTTGAAGTATTCTAATGTGATTTTCATTGAGAAATTTTAATAATTGCGGTTTTTACAGCAGATTTTGGCTTTTTAAAAAATTAAAAAACTCCCAAGGGTGGGGTCATAATGATTTTTGGTGGGAATTTTTCCAAAAAAAAATTCAAATAATGATATTAATTGATTGGTAGAATTATGTGAAGTACTATAATGTGATTTTCATTGAGAAATTTTAAGAATTGTGGTTTTTAGTGCAGATTTTGGGTTTTTAAAAAATTAAAAAAAACTCCCAAGGGTGGGGTCATGATGATTTTTGGTGGGAATTTTTCCAAAAAACTTCAACTAATGATATTAATTGATTGGTAGAATTATTTGAAGTATTCTAATGTGATTTTCATTGAGGAATTTTAAGAATTGCAGTTTTTAGAGCAGATTTCGGCTTTTTTTAAAAATTAAAAAACTCCCAAAAATGGGGTCATAATGATTTTTGGTGGGATTTTTTCCAAAAAAAACTCAACTAATGATATTAATTGATTGGTAGAATTATTTGAAGTATACTAATGTGATTTTCATTGAGGAATTTTAAGAATTGCGGTTTTTAGAGCAGACTTTGGCTTTTTTAAAAAATTAAAAAACTCCCAAAGGTGGGGTCATGATGATTTTTAGTGGGTATTTTTCCGAAAAAAATTCAACCAATGATATTAATTGATTGGTAGAATTATTTTAAGTATTCTAATGTGATTTTCATTGAGAAATTTTAAGAATTGTGGTTTTGTGCAGATTTTGGGT
The DNA here is from genome assembly GCF_024763615.1 of Phlebotomus papatasi. NCBI lineage: Eukaryota > Metazoa > Arthropoda > Insecta > Diptera > Psychodidae > Phlebotomus > Phlebotomus papatasi. Next base: position 39,078 of record NC_077225.1, on the reverse strand, counting down.
TTTTTGAAAAAATAAAAAACTCCCAAGGGTGGGGTCATGATGATTTTTGGTGGGAATTTTTCCAAAAAAAAATTCAAATAATGATATTAATTGATTGGTAGAATTATTTGAAGTAGTCTAATGTGATTTTCATTGAGGAATTTTAAGAATTGCGGTTTTTAGAGCAGATTTTGGGTTTTTTAAAAAATTAAAATACTTCCAAGGGTGGGGTCATAATGATTTTTGGTGGGAATTTTTCCAAAAAAAATTCAACTAATGATATTAATTGATTGGTAGAATTAATTGAAGTACTATAATGTGATTTTCATTGAGAAATTTTAAGAATTGTGGTTTTGTGCAGATTTTGGGTTTTTTAAAAAATTAAAATACTCTCAAGGGTGGGGTCATGTTGATTTTTGGTGGGAATTTTTCCAAAAAAAAAAAAAATTCAAGTAATGATATTACTTGATTGGTAGAATTATTTGAAGTATTCTGATGTGATTTTCATTGAGAAATTTTAAGAATTGCGGTTTTTAGAGCAGATTTTGGGTTTTTAAAAAATTAAAAAACTCCCAAGGGTGGGGTCATGATGATTTTTGGTGGGAATTTTTCCAAAAAAAAATTCAAATAATGATATTAATTGATTGGTAGAATTATTTGAAGTACTATAATGTGATTTTCATTGAGAAATTTTAAGAATTGTGGTTTTTAGTACAGATTTTGGGTTTTTAAAAAATTAAAAAAAAAACTCCCAAGGGTGGGGTCATGATGATTTTTGGTGGGAATTTTTCCATAAAAATTCAACTAATGATATTAATTGATTGGTAGAATTATTTTAAGTATTCTAATGTGATTTTCATTGAGGAATTTTAAGAATTGCAGTTTTTAGAGCAGATTTCGCCTTTTTTTAAAAATTAAAAAACTCCCAAAAATGGGGTCATAATGATTTTTGGTGGGATTTTTTCCAAAAAAAACTCAAATAATGATATTAATTGATTGGTAGAATTATTTGAAGTAGTCTAATGTGATTTTCATTGAGGAATTTTAAGAATTGCGGTTTTTAGAGCAGATTTTGGGTTTTTTAAAAAATTAAAATACTTCCAAGGGTGGGGTCATGATGATTTTTGGTGGGAATTTTTCCGAAAAAAATTCAACCAATGATATTAATTGATTGGTAGAATTATTTTAAGTATTCTAATGTGATTTTCACTGAGAAATTTTAAGAATTGTGGTTTTGTGCAGATTTTGGGTTTTTTGAAAAAATAAAAAACTCCCAAGGGTGGGGTCAAGTAAAAATTCAAGTAATGATATTACTTGATTGGTAGAATTATTTTAAGTATTCTAATGTGATTTTCATTGAGAAATTTTAATAATTGCGGTTTTTAGAGCAGATTTTGGCTTTTTTAAAAAATTAAGAAACTCCCAAAGGTGGGGTCATGATGATTTTTAGTGGGAATTTATCCAAAAGAAAATCAACTAATGATATTAATTGATTGGTAGAATTATTTGAAGTATTCTAATGTGATTTTCATTGAGAAATTTTAAGAATTGTGGTTTTGTGCAGATTTTGGGTTTTTTAAAAAATTAAAATACTCTCAAGGGTGGGGTCATGATGACTTTTGGTTGGAATTTTTCCAAAAAAAAATTCAACTAATGATATTAATTGATTGGTAGAATTAATTGAAGTACTATAATGTGATTTTCATTGAGAAATTTTAAGAATTGCGGTTTTTAGAGCAGATTTTGGGTTTTTAAAAAATTAAAAAACTCCCAAGGGTGGGGTCATGATGATTTTTGGTGGGAATTTTTCCAAAAAAAAAATTCAAATAATGATATTAATTGATTGGTAGAATTATGTGAAGTACTATAATGTGATTTTCATTGAGAAATTTTAAGAATTGTGGTTTTTAGTGCAGATTTTGGGTTTTTAAAAAATTAAAAAAAACTCCCAAGGGTGGGGTCATGATGATTTTTGGTGGGAATTTTTCCAAAAAAATTCAACTAATGATATTAATTGATTGGTAGAATTATTTGAAGTATTCTAATGTGATTTTCATTGAGGAATTTTAAGAATTGCAGTTTTTAGAGCAGATTTCGGCTTTTTTTAAAAATTAAAAAACTCCCAGAAATGGGGTCATAATGATTTTTGGTGGGATTTTTTCCAAAAAAAACTCAACTAATGATATTAATTGATTGGTAGAATTATTTGAAGTAGTCTAATGTGATTTTCATTGAGGAATTTTAAGAATTGCGGTTTTTAGAGCAGATTTTGGGTTTTTTAAAAAATTAAAATACTTCCAAGGGTGGGGTCATAATGATTTTTGGTGGGAATTTTTCCAAAAAAAATTCAACTAATGATATTAATTGATTGGTAGAATTAATTGAAGTACTATAATGTGATTTTCATTGAGAAATTTTAAGAATTGTGGTTTTGTGCAGATTTTGGGTTTTTTAAAAAATTAAAATACTCTCAAGGGTGGGGTCATGTTGATTTTTGGTGGGAATTTTTCCAAAAAAAAAAAATTCAAGTAATGATATTACTTGATTGGTAGAATTATTTGAAGTATTCTGATGTGATTTTCATTGAGAAATTTTAAGAATTGCGGTTTTTAGAGCAGATTTTGGCTTTTTAAAAAATTAAAAAACTCCCAAGGGTGGGGTCATGATGATTTTTGGTGGGAATTTTTCCAAAAGAAAATTCAAATAATGATATTAATTGATTGGTAGAATTATTTGAAGTACTATAATGTGATTTTCATTGAGAAATTTTAAGAATTGTGGTTTTTAGTACAGATTTTGGGTTTTTAAAAAATTAAAAAAAAAACTCCCAAGGGTGGGGTCATGATGATTTTTGGTGGGAATTTTTCCAAAAAAATTCAACTAATGATATTAATTGATTGGTAGAATTATTTGAAGTATTCTAATGTGATTTTCATTGAGGAATTTTCAGAATTGCAGTTTTTAGAGCAGATTTCGGCTTTTTTTAAAAATTAAAAAACTCCCAAAAATGGGGTCATAATGATTTTTGGTGGGATTTTTTCCAAAAAAAAACTCAACTAATGATATTAATTGATTGGTAGAATTATTTGAAGTATACTAATGTGATTTTCATTGAGGAATTTTAAGAATTGCAGTTTTTAGAGCAGACTTTGGCTTTTTTAAAAAATTAAAAAACTCCCAAAGGTGGGGTCATGATGATTTTTAGTGGGTATTTTTCCGAAAAAAATTCAACCAATGATATTAATTGATTGGTAGAATTATTTTAAGTATTCTAATGTGATTTTCACTGAGAAATTTTAAGAATTGTGGTTTTGTGCAGATTTTGGGTTTTTTGAAAAAATAAAAAACTCCCAAGGGTGGGGTCATGATGATTTTTGGTGGGAATTTTTCCAAAAAAAAATTCAAATAATGATATTAATTGATTGGTAGAATTATTTGAAGTAGTCTAATGTGATTTTCATTGAGGAATTTTAAGAATTGCGGTTTTTAGAGCAGATTTTGGGTTTTTTAAAAAATTAAAATACTTCCAAGGGTGGGGTCATAATGATTTTTGGTGGGAATTTTTCCGAAAAAAATTCAACTAATGATATTAATTGATTGGTAGAATTAACTGAAGTACTATAATGTGATTTTCATTGAGAAATTTTAAGAATTGTGGTTTTGTGCAGATTTTGGGTTTTTTAAAAAATTAAAATACTCTCAAGGGTGGGGTCATGATGATTTTTGGTGGGAATTTTTCCAAAAAAAAAAAATTCAAGTAATGATATTACTTGATTGGTAGAATTATTTGAAGTATTCTAATGTGATTTTCATTGAGAAATTTTAATAATTGCGGTTTTTAGAGCAGATTTTGGCTTTTTTAAAAAATTAAAAAACTCCCAAAGGTGGGGTCATGATGATTTTTAGTGGGAATTTATCCAAAAGAAAATCAACTAATGATATTAATTGATTGGTAGAATTATTTTAAGTATTCTAATGTGATTTTCATTGAGAAATTTTAAGAATTGTGGTTTTGTGCAGATTTTGGGTTTTTTAAAAAATTAAAATACTCTCAAGGGTGGGGTCATGATGATTTTTGGTGGGAATTTTTCCAAAAAAAAAAAAATTCAAGTAATTATATTAATTGATTGGTAGTATTATTTGAAGTATTCTAATGTGATTTTCATTGAGAAATTTTAATAATTGCGGTTTTTAGAGCAGATTTTGGCTTTTTTAAAAAATTAAAAAACTCACAAAGGTGGGGTCATGATGATTTTTAGTGGGAATTTATCCAAAAAAAAAATTCAACTAATGATATTAATTGATTGGTAGAATTATATGAAGTATTCTAATGTGATTTTCATTGAGAAATTTTAATAATTGCGGATTTTAGAGCAGATTTCGGCTTTTTTAAAAAATTAAAAAACTCCCAAAGGTGGGGTCATGATGATTTTTAGTGGGAATTTATCCAAAAAAAAAGTTCAACTAATGATATTAATTGATTGGTAGAATTATATGAAGTATTCTAATGTGATTTTCATTGAGAAATTTTAATAATTGCGGATTTTAGAGCAGATTTTGGCTTTTTTAAAAAATTAAAAAACTCCCAAAGGTGGGGTCATGATGATTTTTAGTGGGAATTTTTCCAAAAGAAAATCAACTAATGATATTAATTGATTAGCAGAATTATTTTAAGTATTCTAATGTGATTTTCATTGAGAAATTTTAAGAATTGTGGTTTTGTGCAGATTTTGGGTTTTTTGAAAAAATAAAAAACTCCCAAGGGTGGGGTCGTAATGATTTTTGGTGGGAATTTTTCCAAAAAAATCAACTAATGAAATTAATTGATTGGTAGAATTATTTGAAGTATTCTAATGTGATTTTCATTGAGAAATTTTAATAATTGCGGTTTTTACAGCAGATATTGGCTTTTTTAAAAAATTAAAAAACTCACAAAGGTGGGGTGTCATGATGATTTTTAGTGGGAATTTATCCAAAAGAAAATCAACTAATGATATTAATTGATTGGTAGAATTATTTGAAGTATTCTAATGTGATTTTCATTGAGAAATTTTAAGAATTGCGGTTTTTAGAGCAGATTTTGGCTTTTTAAAAAATTAAAAAACTCCCAAGGGTGGGGTCATGATGATTTTTGGTGGGAATTTTTCCAAAAAAAAATTCAAATAATGATATTAATTGATTGGTAGAATTATGTGAAGTACTATAATGTGATTTTCATTGAGAAATTTTAAGAATTGTGGTTTTTAGTGCAGATTTTGGGTTTTTAAAAAATTAAAAAAAACTCCCAAGGGTGGGGTCATGATGATTTTTGGTGGGAATTTTTCCAAAAAACTTCAACTAATGATATTAATTGATTGGTAGAATTATTTTAAGTATTCTAATGTGATTTTCATTGAGGGATTTTAAGAATTGCAGTTTTTAGAGCAGATTTCGGCTTTTTTTAAAAATTAAAAAACTCCCAAAAATGGGGTCATAATGATTTTTGGTGGGATTTTTTCCAAAAAAAACTCAACTAATGATATTAATTGATTGGTAGAATTATTTGAAGTATACTAATGTGATTTTCATTGAGGAATTTTAAGAATTGCGGTTTTTAGAGCAGACTTTGGCTTTTTTAAAAAATTAAAAAACTCCCAAAGGTGGGGTCATGATGATTTTTAGTGGGTATTTTTCCGAAAAAAATTCAACCAATGATATTAATTGATTGGTAGAATTATTTTAAGTATTCTAATGTGATTTTCATTGAGAAATTTTAAGAATTGTGGTTTTGTGCAGATTTTGGGTTTTTTGAAAAAATAAAAAACTCCCAAGGGTGGGGTCATGATGATTTTTGGTGGGAATTTTTCCAAAAAAAAATTCAAATAATGATATTAATTGATTGGTAGAATTATTTGAAGTAGTCTAATGTGATTTTCATTGAGGAATTTTAAGAATTGCGGTTTTTAGAGCAGATTTTGGGTTTTTTAAAAAATTAAAATACTTCCAAGGGTGGGGTCATAATGATTTTTGGTGGGAATTTTTCCAAAAAATATTCAACTAATGATATTAATTGATTGGTAGAATTAATTGAAGTACTATAATGTGATTTTCATTGAGAAATTTTAAGAATTGTGGTTTTGTGCAGATTTTGGGTTTTTTAAAAAATTAAAATACTCTCAAGGGTGGGGTCATGTTGATTTTTGGTGGGAATTTTTCCAAAAAAAAAAAATTCAAGTAATGATATTACTTGATTGGTAGAATTATTTGAAGTATTCTGATGTGATTTTCATTGAGAAATTTTAAGAATTGCGGTTTTTAGAGCAGATTTTGGCTTTTTAAAAAATTAAAAAACTCCCAAGGGTGGGGTCATGATGATTTTTGGTGGGAATTTTTCCAAAAAAAAAATTCAAATAATGATATTAATTGATTGGTAGAATTATTTGAAGTACTATAATGTGATTTTCATTGAGAAATTTTAAGAATTGTGGTTTTTAGTACAGATTTTGGGTTTTTAAAAAATTAAAAAAAAACTCCCAAGGGTGGGGTCATGATGATTTTTGGTGGGAATTTTTCCATAAAAATTCAACTAATGATATTAATTGATTGGTAGAATTATTTTAAGTATTCTAATGTGATTTTCATTGAGGAATTTTAAGAATTGCAGTTTTTAGAGCAGATTTCGGCTTTTTTTAAAAATTAAAAAACTCCCAAAAATGGGGTCATAATGATTTTTGGTGGGATTTTTTCCAAAAAAAACTCAACTAATGATATTAATTGATTGGTAGAATTATTTGAAGTATACTAATGTGATTTTCATTGAGGAATTTTAAGAATTGCAGTTTTTAGAGCAGACTTTGGCTTTTTTAAAAAATTAAAAAACTCCCAAAGGTGGGGTCATGATGATTTTTAGTGGGTATTTTTCCGAAAAAAATTCAACCAATGATATTAATTGATTGGTAGAATTATTTTAAGTATTCTAATGTGATTTTCACTGAGAAATTTTAAGAATTGTGGTTTTGTGCAGATTTTGGGTTTTTTGAAAAAATAAAAAACTCCCAAGGGTGGGGTCATGATGATTTTTGGTGGGAATTTTTCCAAAAAAAAATTCAAATAATGATATTAATTGATTGGTAGAATTATTTGAAGTATTCTAATGTGATTTTCATTGAGAAATTTTAATAATTGCGGTTTTTACAGCAGATATTGGCTTTTTTAAAAAATTAAAAAACTCACAAAGGTGGGGTGTCATGATGATTTTTAGTGGGAATTTATCCAAAAGAAAATCAACTAATGATATTAATTGATTGGTAGAATTATTTGAAGTATTCTAATGTGATTTTCATTGAGAAATTTTAAGAATTGCGGTTTTTAGAGCAGATTTTGGCTTTTTAAAAAATTAAAAAACTCCCAAGGGTGGGGTCATGATGATTTTTGGTGGGAATTTTTCCAAAAAAAAATTCAAATAATGATATTAATTGATTGGTAGAATTACGTGAAGTACTATAATGTGATTTTCATTGAGAGATTTTAAGAATTGTGGTTTTTAGTGCAGATTTTGGGTTTTTAAAAAATTAAAAAAAACTCCCAAGGGTGGGGTCATGATGATTTTTGGTGGGAATTTTTCCAAAAAACTTCAACTAATGATATTAATTGATTGGTAGAATTATTTGAAGTATTCTAATGTGATTTTCATTGAGGAATTTTAAGAATTGCAGTTTTTAGAGCAGATTTCGGCTTTTTTTAAAAATTAAAAAACTCCCAAAAATGGGGTCATAATGATTTTTGGTGGGATTTTTTCCAAAAAAAACTCAACTAATGATATTAATTGATTGGTAGAATTATTTGAAGTATACTAACGTGATTTTCATTGAGGAATTTTAAGAATTGCGGTTTTTAGAGCAGACTTTGGCTTTTTTAAAAAATTAAAAAAACTCCCAAAGGTGGGGTCATGATGATTTTTAGTGGGTATTTTTCCGAAAAAAATTCAACCAATGATATTAATTGATTGGTAGAATTATTTTAAGTATTCTAATGTGATTTTCATTGAGAAATTTTAAGAATTGTGGTTTTGTGCAGATTTTGGGTTTTTTGAAAAAATAAAAAACTCCCAAGGGTGGGGTCATGATGATTTTTGGTGGGAATTTTTCCAAAAAAAAATTCAAATAATGATATTAATTGATTGGTAGAATTATTTGAAGTAGTCTAATGTGATTTTCATTGAGGAATTTTAAGAATTGCGGTTTTTAGAGCAGATTTTGGGTTTTTTAAAAAATTAAAATACTTCCAAGGGTGGGGTCATAATGATTTTTGGTGGGAATTTTTCCAAAAAAAATTCAACTAATGATATTAATTGATTGGTAGAATTAATTGAAGTACTATAATGTGATTTTCATTGAGAAATTTTAAGAATTGTGGTTTTGTGCAGATTTTGGGTTTTTTAAAAAATTAAAATACTCTCAAGGGTGGGGTCATGTTGATTTTTGGTGGGAATTTTTCCAAAAAAAAAAAATTCAAGTAATGATATTACTTGATTGGTAGAATTATTTGAAGTATTCTGATGTGATTTTCATTGAGAAATTTTAAGAATTGCGGTTTTTAGAGCAGATTTTGGCTTTTTAAAAAATTAAAAGACTCCCAAGGGTGGGGTCATGATGATTTTTGGTGGGAATTTTTCCAAAAAAAAAATTCAAATAATGATATTAATTGATTGGTAGAATTATTTGAAGTACTATAATGTGATTTTCATTGAGAAATTTTAAGAATTGTGGTTTTTAGTACAGATTTTGGGTTTTTAAAAAATTAAAAAAAAACTCCCAAGGGTGGGGTCATGATGATTTTTGGTGGGAATTTTTCCATAAAAATTCAACTAATGATATTAATTGATTGGTAGAATTATTTTAAGTATTCTAATGTGATTTTCATTGAGGAATTTTAAGAATTGCAGTTTTTAGAGCAGATTTCGGCTTTTTTTAAAAATTAAAAAACTCCCAAAAATGGGGTCATAATGGTTTTTGGTGGGATTTTTTCCAAAAAAAACTCAACTAATGATATTAATTGATTGGTAGAATTATTTGAAGTATACTAATGTGATTTTCATTGAGGAATTTTAAGAATTGCAGTTTTTAGAGCAGACTTTGGCTTTTTTAAAAAATTAAAAAACTCCCAAAGGTGGGGTCATGATGATTTTTAGTGGGTATTTTTCCGAAAAAAATTCAACCAATGATATTAATTCATTGGTAGAATTATTTGAAGTATTCTAATGTGATTTTCACTGAGAAATTTTAAGAATTGTGGTTTTGTGCAGATTTTGGGTTTTTTGAAAAAATAAAAAACTCCCAAGGGTGGGGTCATGATGATTTTTGGTGGGAATTTTTCCAAAAAAAAATTCAACTAATGATATTAATTGATTGGTAGAATTAATTGAACTACTATAATGTGATTTTCATTGAGAAATTTTAAGAATTGCGGTTTTTAGAGCAGATTTTGGCTTTTTAAAAAATTAAAAAACTCCCAAGGGTGGGGTCATGATGATTTTTGGTGGGAATTTTTCCAAAAAAAAATTCAAATAATGATATTAATTGATTGGTAGAATTATGTGAAGTACTATAATGTGATTTTCATTGAGAAATTTTAAGAATTGTGGTTTTTAGTGCAGATTTTGGGTTTTTAAAAAATTAAAAAAAAACTCCCAAGGGTGGGGTCATGATGATTTTTGGTGGGAATTTTTCCAAAAAAATTCAACTAATGATATTAATTGATTGGTAGAATTATTTGAAGTATTCTAATGTGATTTTCATTGAGGAATTTTAAGAATTGCAGTTTTTAGAGCAGATTTCGGCTTTTTTTAAAAATTAAAAAACTCCCAAAAATGGGGTCATAATGATTTTTGGTGGGATTTTTTCCAAAAAAAACTCAACTAATGATATTAATTGATTGGTAGAATTATTTGAAGTATACTAATGTGATTTTCATTGAGGAATTTTAAGAATTGCGGTTTTTAGAGCAGACTTTGGCTTTTTTAAAAAATTAAAAAACTCCCAAAGGTGGGGTCATGATGATTTTTAGTGGGTATTTTTCCGAAAAAAATTCAACCAATGATATTAATTGATTGGTAGAATTATTTTAAGTATTCTAATGTGATTTTCATTGAGAAATTTTAAGAATTGTGGTTTTGTGCAGATTTTGGGTTTTTTGAAAAAATAAAAAACTCCCAAGGGTGGGGTCATGATGATTTTTGGTGGGAATTTTTCCAAAAAAAAATTCAAATAATGATATTAATTGATTGGTAGAATTATTTGAAGTAGTCTAATGTGATTTTCATTGAGGAATTTTAAGAATTGCGGTTTTTAGAGCAGATTTTGGGTTTTTTAAAAAATTAAAATACTTCCAAGGGTGGGGTCATAATGATTTTTGGTGGGAATTTTTCCAAAAAAAATTCAACTAATGATATTAATTGATTGGTAGAATTAATTGAAGTACTATAATGTGATTTTCATTGAGAAATTTTAAGAATTGTGGTTTTGTGCAGATTTTGGGTTTTTTAAAAAATTAAAATACTCTCAAGGGTGGGGTCATGTTGATTTTTGGTGGGAATTTTTCCAAAAAAAAAAAAATTCAAGTAATGATATTAATTGATTGGTAGAATTATTTGAAGTATTCTGATGTGATTTTCATTGAGAAATTTTAAGAATTGCGGTTTTTAGAGCAGATTTTGGCTTTTTAAAAAATTAAAAAACTCCCAAGGGTGGGGTCATGATGATTTTTGGTGGGAATTTTTCCAAAAAAAAAATTCAAATAATGATATTAATTGATTGGTAGAATTATTTGAAGTACTATAATGTGATTTTCATTGAGAAATTTTAAGAATTGTGGTTTTTAGTACAGATTTTGGGTTTTTAAAAAATTAAAAAAAAAAACTCCCAAGGGTGGGGTCATGATGATTTTTGGTGGGAATTTTTCCAAAAAAATTCAACTAATGATATTAATTGATTGGTAGAATTATTTGAAGTATTCTAATGTGATTTTCATTGAGGAATTTTAAGAATTGCAGTTTTTAGAGCAGATTTCGGCTTTTTTTAAAAATTAAAAAACTCCCAAAAATGGGGTCATAATGATTTTTGGTGGGATTTTTTCCAAAAAAAAACTCAACTAATGATATTAATTGATTGGTAGAATTATTTGAAGTATACTAATGTGATTTTCATTGAGGAATTTTAAGAATTGCAGTTTTTAGAGCAGACTTTGGCTTTTTTAAAAAATTAAAAAACTCCCAAAGGTGGGGTCATGATGATTTTTAGTGGGTATTTTTCCGAAAAAAATTCAACCAATGATATTAATTGATTGGTAGAATTATTTTAAGTATTCTAATGTGATTTTCACTGAGAAATTTTAAGAATTGTGGTTTTGTGCAGATTTTGGGTTTTTTGAAAAAATAAAAAACTCCCAAGGGTGGGGTCATGATGATTTTTGGTGGGAATTTTTCCAAAAAAAAATTCAAATAATGATATTAATTGATTGGTAGAATTATTTGAAGTAGTCTAATGTGATTTTCATTGAGGAATTTTAAGAATTGCGGTTTTTAGAGCAGATTTTGGGTTTTTTAAAAAATTAAAATACTTCCAAGGGTGGGGTCATAATGATTTTTGGTGGGAATTTTTCCAAAAAAAATTCAACTAATGATATTAATTCATTGGTAGAATTAATTGAAGTACTATAATGTGATTTTCATTGAGAAATTTTAAGAATTGTGGTTTTGTGCAGATTTTGGGTTTTTTAAAAAATTAAAATACTCTCAAGGGTGGGGTCATGATGATTTTTGGTGGGAATTTTTCCAAAAAAAAAAAAATTCAAGTAATGATATTACTTGATTGGTAGAATTATTTGAAGTATTCTAATGTGATTTTCATTGAGAAATTTTAAGAATTGTGGTTTTGTGCAGATTTTGGGTTTTTTAAAAAATTAAAATACTCTCAAGGGTGGGGTCATGATGATTTTTGGTGGGAATTTTTCCAAAAAAAAAATTCAAGTAATTATATTAATTGATTGGTAGTATTATTTGAAGTATTCTAATGTGATTTTCATTGAGAAATTTTAATAACTGCGGTTTTTAGAGCAGATTTTGGCTTTTTTAAAAAATTAAAAAACTCCCAAAGGTGGGGTCATGATGATTTTTAGTGGGAATTTATCCAAAAAAAAAATTCAACTAATGATATTAATTGATTGGTAGAATTATATGAAGTATTCTAATGTGATTTTCATTGAGAAATTTTAATAATTGCGGATTTTAGAGCAGATTTCGGCTTTTTTAAAAAATTAAAAAACTCCCAAAGGTGGGGTCATGATGATTTTTAGTGGGAATTTATCCAAAAAAAAAAGTTCAACTAATGATATTAATTGATTGGTAGAATTATATGAAGTATTCTAATGTGATTTTCATTGAGAAATTTTAATAATTGCGGATTTTAGAGCAGATTTTGGCTTTTTTAAAAAATTAAAAAACTCCCAAAGGTGGGGTCATGATGATTTTTAGTGGGAATTTTTCCAAAAGAAAATCAACTAATGATATTAATTGATTAGCAGAATTATTTTAAGTATTCTAATGTGATTTTCATTGAGAAATTTTAAGAATTGTGGTTTTGTGCAGATTTTGGGTTTTTTGAAAAAATAAAAAACTCCTAAGGGTGGGGTCGTAATGATTTTTGGTGGGAATTTTTCCAAAAAAATCAACTAATGAAATTAATTGATTGGTAGAATTATTTGAAGTATTCTAATGTGATTTTCATTGAGAAATTTTAATAATTGCGGTTTTTACAGCAGATATTGGCTTTTTTAAAAAATTAAAAAACTCACAAAGGTGGGGTGTCATGATGATTTTTAGTGGGAATTTATCCAAAAGAAAATCAACTAATGATATTAATTGATTGGTAGAATTATTTGAAGTATTCTAATGTGATTTTCATTGAGAAATTTTAAGAATTGCGGTTTTTAGAGCAGATTTTGGCTTTTTAAAAAATTAAAAAACTCCCAAGGGTGGGGTCATGATGATTTTTGGTGGGAATTTTTCCAAAAAAAAATTCAAATAATGATATTAATTGATTGGTAGAATTATGTGAAGTACTATAATGTGATTTTCATTGAGAAATTTTAAGAATTGTGGTTTTTAGTGCAGATTTTGGGTTTTTAAAAAATTAAAAAAAAACTCCCAAGGGTGGGGTCATGATGATTTTTGGTGGGAATTTTTCCAAAAAACTTCAACTAATGATATTAATTGATTGGTAGAATTATTTGAAGTATTCTAATGTGATTTTCATTGAGGAATTTTAAGAATTGCAGTTTTTAGAGCAGATTTCGGCTTTTTTTAAAAATTAAAAAACTCCCAAAAATGGGGTTATAATGATTTTTGGTGGGATTTTTTCCAAAAAAAACTCAACTAATGATATTAATTGATTGGTAGAATTATTTGAAGTATACTAATGTGATTTTCATTGAGGAATTTTAAGAATTGCGGTTTTTAGAGCAGACTTTGGCTTTTTTAAAAAATTAAAAAACTCCCAAAGGTGGGGTCATGATGATTTTTAGTGGGTGTTTTTCCGAAAAAAATTCAACCAATGATATTAATTGATTGGTAGAATTATTTTAAGTATTCTAATGTGATTTTCATTGAGAAATTTTAAGAATTGTGGTTTTGTGCAGATTTTGGGTTTTTTGAAAAAATAAAAAACTCCCAAGGGTGGGGTCATGATGATTTTTGGTGGGAATTTTTCCAAAAAAAAATTCAAATAATGATATTAATTGATTGGTAGAATTATTTGAAGTAGTCTAATGTGATTTTCATTGAGGAATTTTAAGAATTGCGGTTTTTAGAGCAGATTTTGGGTTTTTTAAAAAATTAAAATACTTCCAAGGGTGGGGTCATAATGATTTTTGGTGGGAATTTTTCCAAAAAAAATTCAACTAATGATATTAATTGATTGGTAGAATTAATTGAAGTACTATAATGTGATTTTCATTGAGAAATTTTAAGAATTGTGGTTTTGTGCAGATTTTGGGTTTTTTAAAAAATTAAAATACTCTCAAGGGTGGGGTCATGTTGATTTTTGGTGGGAATTTTTCCAAAAAAAAAAAATTCAAGTAATGATATTACTTGATTGGTAGAATTATTTGAAGTATTCTGATGTGATTTTCATTGAGAAATTTTAAGAATTGCGGTTTTTAGAGCAGATTTTGGCTTTTTAAAAAATTAAAAAACTCCCAAGGGTGGGGTCATGATGATTTTTGGTGGGAATTTTTCCAAAAAAAAAATTCAAATAATGTTATTAATTGATTGGTAGAATTATTTGAAGTACTATAATGTGATTTTCATTGAGAAATTTTAAGAATTGTGGTTTTTAGTACAGATTTTGGGTTTTTAAAAAATAAAAAAAACTCCCAAGGGTGGGGTCATGATGATTTTTGGTGGGAATTTTTCCATAAAAATTCAACTAATGATATTAATTGATTGGTAGAATTATTTTAAGTATTCTAATGTGATTTTCATTGAGGAATTTTAAGAATTGCAGTTTTTAGAGCAGATTTCGGCTTTTTTTAAAAATTAAAAAACTCCCAAAAATGGGGTCATAATGATTTTTGGTGGGATTTTTTCCAAAAAAAAACTCAACTAATGATATTAATTGATTGGTAGAATTATTTGAAGTATACTAATGTGATTTTCATTGAGGAATTTTAAGAATTGCAGTTTTTAGAGCAGACTTTGGCTTTTTTAAAAAATTAAAAAACTCCCAAAGGTGGGGTCATGATGATTTTTAGTGGGTATTTTTCCGAAAAAAATTCAACCAATGATATTAATTGATTGGTAGAATTATTTTAAGTATTCTAATGTGATTTTCACTGAGAAATTTTAAGAATTGTGGTTTTGTGCAGATTTTGGGTTTTTTGAAAAAATAAAAAACTCCCAAGGGTGGGGTCATGATGATTTTTGGTGGGAATTTTTCCAAAAAAAAATTCAAATAATGATATTAATTGATTGGTAGAATTATTTGAAGTAGTCTAATGTGATTTTCATTGAGGAATTTTAAGAATTGCGGTTTTTAGAGCAGATTTTGGCTTTTTTAAAAAATTAAAAAACTCCCAAAGGTGGGGTCATGATGATTTTTAGTGGGAATTTATCCAAAAGAAAATCAACTAATGATATTAATTGATTGGTAGAATTAATTGAAGTACTATAATGTGATTTTCATTGAGAAAATTTAAGAATTGTGGTTTTGTGCAGATTTTGGGTTTTTTAAAAAATTAAAATACTCTCAAGGGTGGGGTCATGATGATTTTTGGTGGGAATTTTTCCAAAAAAAAAAAAAATTCAAGTAATGATATTACTTGATTGGTAGAATTATTTGAAGTATTCTAATGTGATTTTCATTGAGAAATTTTAATAATTGCGGTTTTTAGAGCAGATTTTGGCTTTTTTAAAAAATTAAAAAACTCCCAAAGGTGGGGTCATGATGATTTTTAGTGGGAATTTATCCAAAAGAAAATCAACTAATGATATTAATTGATTGGTAGAATTATTTGAAGTATTCTAATGTGATTTTCATTGAGAAATTTTAAGAATTGTGGTTTTGTGCAGATTTTGGGTTTTTTAAAAAATTAAAATACTCTCAAGGGTGGGGTCATGATGATTTTTGGTGGGAATTTTTCCAAAAAAAAAAAAATTCAAGTAATTATATTAATTGATTGGTAGTATTATTTGAAGTATTCTAATGTGATTTTCATTGAGAAATTTTAATAATTGCGGTTTTTAGAGCAGATTTTGGCTTTTTTAAAAAATTAAAAAACTCCCAAAGGTGGGGTCATGATGATTTTTAGTGGGAATTTATCCAAAAAAAAAAATTCAACTAATGATATTAATTGATTGGTAGAATTATTTGAAGTATTCTAATGTGATTTTCATTGAGAAATTTTAAGAATTGTGGTTTTGTGCAGATTTTGGGTTTTTTAAAAAATTAAAATACTCTCAAGGGTGGGGTCATGATGATTTTTGGTGGGAATTTTTCCAAAAAAAAAAAATTTCAAGTAATGATATTACTTGATTGGTAGAATTATTTGAAGTATTCTAATGTGATTTTCATTGAGAAATTTTAAGAATTGCGGTTTTTAGAGCAGATTTTGGCTTTTTAAAAAATTAAAAAACTCCCAAGGGTGGGGTCATGATGATTTTTGGTGGGAATTTTTCCAAAAAAAAAAATTCAAATAATGATATTAATTGATTGGTAGAATTATTTGAAGTACTATAATGTGATTTTCATTGAGAAATTTTAAGAATTGTGGTTTTTAGTACAGATTTTGGGTTTTTAAAAAATTAAAAAACTCCCAAAGGTGGGGTCATGATGATTTTTAGTGGGTATTTTTCCGAAAAAAATTCAACCAATGATATTAATTGATTGGTAGAATTATTTTAAGTATTCTAATGTGATTTTCATTGAGAAATTTTAAGAATTGTGGTTTTGTGCAGATTTTGGGTTTTTTGAAAAAATAAAAAACTCCCAAGGGTGGGGTCATGATGATTTTTGGTGGGAATTTTTCCAAAAAAAAATTCAAATAATGATATTAATTGATTGGTAGAATTATTTGAAGTATTCTAATGTGATTTTCATTGAGAAATTTTAATAATTGCGGTTTTTAGAGCAGATTTTGGCTTTTTTAAAAAATTAAAAAACTCCCAAAGGTGGGGTCATGATGATTTTTAGTGGGAATTTATCCAAAAGAAAATCAACTAATGATATTAATTGATTGGTAGAATTATTTGAAGTATTCTAATGTGATTTTCATTGAGAAATTTTAAGAATTGTGGTTTTGTGCAGATTTTGGGTTTTTTAAAAAATTAAAATACTCTCAAGGGTGGGGTCATGATGATTTTTGGTGGGAATTTTTCCAAAAAAAAAAAAATTCAAGTAATTATATTAATTGATTGGTAGTATTATTTGAAGTATTCTAATGTGATTTTCATTGAGAAATTTTAATAATTGCGGTTTTTAGAGCAGATTTTGGCTTTTTTAAAAAATTAAAAAACTCCCAAAGGTGGGGTCATGATGATTTTTAGTGGGAATTTATCCAAAAGAAAATCAACTAATGATATTAATTGATTGGTAGAATTATTTGAAGTATTCTAATGTGATTTTCATTGAGAAATTTTAAGAATTGTGGTTTTGTGCAGATTTTGGGTTTTTTGAAAAAATAAAAAACTCCCAAGGGTGGGGTCATGATGATTTTTGGTGGGAATTTTTCCAAAAAAAAATTCAAATAATGGTATTAATTGATTGGTAGAATTATTTGAAGTATTCTAATGTGATTTTCATTGAGAAATTTTAATAATTGCGGTTTTTAGAGCAGATTTTGGCTTTTTTAAAAAATTAAAAAACTCCCAAAGGTGGGGTCATGATGATTTTTAGTGGGAATTTATCCAAAAGAAAATCAACTAATGATATTAATTGATTGGTAGAATTATTTGAAGTATTCTAATGTGATTTTCATTGAGAAATTTTAAGAATTGTGGTTTTGTGCAGATTTTGGGTTTTTTAAAAAATTAAAATACTCTCAAGGGTGGGGTCATGATGATTTTTGGTGGGAATTTTTCCAAAAAAAAAAAAATTCAAGTAATTATATTAATTGATTGGTAGTATTATTTGAAGTATTCTAATGTGATTTTCATTGAGAAATTTTAAGAATTGTGGTTTTGTGCAGATTTTGGGTTTTTTTAAAAATTAAAATACTCTCAAGGGTGGGGTCATGATGATTTTTGGTGGGAATTTTTCCAAAAAAAAAAAAATTCAAGTAATGATATTACTTGATTGGTAGAATTATTTGAAGTATTCTAATGTGATTTTCATTGAGAAATTTTAATAATTGCGGTTTTTAGAGCAGATTTTGGCTTTTTTAAAAAATTAAAAAACTCCCAAAGGTGGGGTCATGATGATTTTTAGTGGGAATTTATCCAAAAGAAAATCAACTAATGATATTAATTGATTGGTAGAATTATTTGAAGTATTCTAATGTGATTTTCATTGAGAAATTTTAAGAATTGTGGTTTTGTGCAGATTTTGGGTTTTTTAAAAAATTAAAATACTCTCAAGGGTGGGGTCATGATGATTTTTGGTGGGAATTTTTCCAAAAAAAAAAAATTCAAGTAATGATATTACTTGATTGGTAGAATTATTTGAAGTATTCTAATGTGATTTTCATTGAGAAATTTTAAGAATTGCGGTTTTTAGAGCAGATTTTGGCTTTTTAAAAAATTAAAAAACTCCCAAGGGTGGGGTCATGATGATTTTTGGTGGGAATTTTTCCAAAAAAAAAAATTCAAGTAATGATATTACTTGATTGGTAGAATTATTTGAAGTATTCTAATGTGATTTTCATTGAGAAATTTTAAGAATTGCAGTTTTTAGAGCAGACTTTGGCTTTTTTAAAAAATTAAAAAACTCCCAAAGGTGGGGTCATGATGATTTTTAGTGGGTATTTTTCCGAAAAAAATTCAACCAATGATATTAATTGATTGGTAGAATTATTTTAAGTATTCTAATGTGATTTTCATTGAGAAATTTTAAGAATTGTGGTTTTGTGCAGATTTTGGGTTTTTTGAAAAAATAAAAAACTCCCAAGGGTGGGGTCATGATGATTTTTGGTGGGAATTTTTCCAAAAAAAAATTCAAATAATGATATTAATTGATTGGTAGAATTATTTGAAGTAGTCTAATGTGATTTTCATTGAGGAATTTTAAGAATTGCGGTTTTTAGAGCAGATTTTGGGTTTTTTTCAAAAATTAAAATACTCTCAAGGGTGGGGTCATGTTGATTTTTGGTGGGAATTTTTCCAAAAAAAAAAAATTCAAGTAATGATATTACTTGATTGGTAGAATTATTTGAAGTATTCTGATGTGATTTTCATTGAGAAATTTTAAGAATTGCGGTTTTTAGAGCAGATTTTGGCTTTTTAAAAAATTAAAAAACTCCCAAGGGTGGGGTCATGATGATTTTTGGTGGGAATTTTTCCAAAAAAAAAAATTCAAATAATGATATTAATTGATTGGTAGAATTATTTGAAGTACTATAATGTGATTTTCATTGAGAAATTTTAAGAATTGTGGTTTTTAGTACAGATTTTGGGTTTTTAAAAAATTAAAAAAAAACTCCCAAGGGTGGGGTCATGATGATTTTTGGTGGGAATTTTTCCATAAAAATTCAACTAATGATATTAATTGATTGGTAGAATTATTTTAAGTATTCTAATGTGATTTTCATTGAGGAATTTTAAGAATTGCAGTTTTTAGAGCAGATTTCGGCTTTTTTAAAAAATTAAAAAACTCCCAAAAATGGGGTCATAATGATTTTTGGTGGGATTTTTTCCAAAAAAAACTCAACTAATGATACTAATTGATTGGTAGAATTATTTGAAGTATACTAATGTGATTTTCATTGAGGAATTTTAAGAATTGTAGTTTTTAGAGCAGACTTTGGCTTTTTTAAAAAATTAAAAAACTCCCAAAGGTGGGGTCATGATGATTTTTAGTGGGTATTTTTCCGAAAAAAATTCAACCAATGATATTAATTGATTGGTAGAATTATTTTAAGTATTCTAATGTGATTTTCACTGAGAAATTTTAAGAATTGTGGTTTTGTGCAGATTTTGGGTTTTTTGAAAAAATAAAAAACTCCCAAGGGTGGGGTCATGATGATTTTTAGTGGGAATTTATCCAAAAGAAAATCAACTAATGATATTAATTGATTGGTAGAATTAATTGAAGTACTATAATGTGATTTTCATTGAGAAAATTTAAGAATTGTGGTTTTGTGCAGATTTTGGGTTTTTTAAAAAATTAAAATACTCTCAAGGGTGGGGTCATGATGATTTTTGGTGGGAATTTTTCCAAAAAAAAAAAAAATTCAAGTAATGATATTACTTGATTGGTAGAATTATTTGAAGTATTCTAATGTGATTTTCATTGAGAAATTTTAATAATTGCGGTTTTTAGAGCAGATTTTGGCTTTTTTAAAAAATTAAAAAACTCCCAAAGGTGGGGTCATGATGATTTTTAGTGGGAATTTATCCAAAAGAAAATCAACTAATGATATTAATTGATTGGTAGAATTATTTGAAGTATTCTAATGTGATTTTCATTGAGAAATTTTAAGAATTGTGGTTTTGTGCAGATTTTGGGTTTTTTAAAAAATTAAAATACTCTCAAGGGTGGGGTCATGATGATTTTTGGTGGGAATTTTTCCAAAAAAAAAAAATTCAAGTAATTATATTAATTGATTGGTAGTATTATTTGAAGTATTCTAATGTGATTTTCATTGAGAAATTTTAATAATTGCGGTTTTTAGAGCAGATTTTGGCTTTTTTAAAAAATTAAAAAACTCCCAAAGGTGGGGTCATGATGATTTTTAGTGGGAATTTATCCAAAAAAAAATTCAACTAATGATATTAATTGATTGGTAGAATTATTTGAAGTATTCTAATGTGATTTTCATTGAGAAATTTTAAGAATTGTGGTTTTGTGCAGATTTTGGGTTTTTTAAAAAATTAAAATACTCTCAAGGGTGGGGTCATGATGATTTTTGGTGGGAATTTTTCCAAAAAAAAAAAATTCAAGTAAAGATATTACTTGATTGGTAGAATTATTTGAAGTATTCTAATGTGATTTTCATTGAGAAATTTTAATAATTGCGGTTTTTAGAGCAGATTTTGGCTTTTTTAAAAAATTAAAAAACTCCCAAAGGTGGGGTCATGATGATTTTTAGTGGGTATTTTTCCGAAAAAAATTCAACCAATGATATTAATTGATTGGTAGAATTATTTTAAGTATTCTAATGTGATTTTCACTGAGAAATTTTAAGAATTGTGGTTTTGTGCAGATTTTGGGTTTTTTGAAAAAATAAAAAAACTCCCAAGGGTGGGGTCATGATGATTTTTGGTGGGAATTTTTCCAAAAAAAAAATCAAATAATGATATTAATTGATTGGTAGAATTATTTGAAGTAGTCTAATGTGATTTTCATTGAGGAATTTTAAGAATTGCGGTTTTTAGAGCAGATTTTGGGTTTTTTAAAAAATTAAAATACTTCCAAGGGTGGGGTCATGATGATTTTTGGTGGGAATTTTTCCAAAAAAATTCAACTAATGATATTAATTGATTGGTAGAATTATTTGAAGTATTCTAATGTGATTTTCATTGAGGAATTTTAAGAATTGCAGTTTTTTGAGCAGATTTCGGCTTTTTTTAAAAATTAAAAAACTCTCAAGGGTGGGGTCATGATGATTTTTGGTGGGAATTTTTCCAAAAAAAAAAAAATTCAAGTAATGATATTAATTGATTGGTAGAATTATTTGAAGTATTCTAATGTGATTTTCATTGAGAAATTTTAATAATTGCGGTTTTTAGAGCAGATTTTGGCTTTTTTAAAAAATTAAAAAACTCCCAAAGGTGGGGTCATGATGATTTTTAGTGGGAATTTATCCAAAAGAAAATCAACTAATGATATTAATTGATTGGTAGAATTATTTGAAGTATTCTAATGTGATTTTCATTGAGAAATTTTAAGAATTGTGGTTTTGTGCAGATTTTGGGTTTTTTAAAAAATTAAAATACTCTCAAGGGTGGGGTCATGATGATTTTTGGTGGGAATTTTTCCAAAAAAAAAAAAAATTCAAGTAATTATATTAATTGATTGGTAGTATTATTTGAAGTATTCTAATGTGATTTTCATTGAGAAATTTTAATAATTGCGGTTTTTAGAGCAGATTTTGGCTTTTTTAAAAAATTAAAAAACTCCCAAAGGTGGGGTCATGATGATTTTTAGTGGGAATTTATCCAAAAAAAAAAAATTCAACTAATGATATTAATTGATTGGTAGAATTATATGAAGTATTCTAATGTGATTTTCATTGAGAAATTTTAATAATTGCGGATTTTAGAGCAGATTTCGGCTTTTTTAAAAAATTAAAAAACTCCCAAAGGTGGGGTCATGATGATTTTTAGTGGGAATTTATCCAAAAAAAAAATTCAACTAATGATATTAATTGATTGGTAGAATTATATGAAGTATTCTAATGTGATTTTCATTGAGAAATTTTAATAATTGCGGATTTTAGAGCAGATTTTGGCTTTTTTAAAAAATTAAAAAACTCCCAAAGGTGGGGTCATGATGATTTTTAGTGGGAATTTTTCCAAAAGAAAATCAACTAATGATATTAATTGATTAGCAGAATTATTTTAAGTATTCTAATGTGATTTTCATTGAGAAATTTTAAGAATTGTGGTTTTGTGCAGATTTTGGGTTTTTTGAAAAAATAAAAAACTCCCAAGGGTGGGGTCGTAATGATTTTTGGTGGGAATTTTTCCAAAAAAATCAACTAATGAAATTAATTGATTGGTAGAATTATTTGAAGTATTCTAATGTGATTTTCATTGAGAAATTTTAATAATTGCGGTTTTTACTGCAGATATTGGCTTTTTTAAAAAATTAAAAAACTCACAAAGGTGGGGTGTCATGATGATTTTTAGTGGGAATTTATCCAAAAGAAAATCAACTAATGATATTAATTGATTGGTAGAATTATTTGAAGTATTCTAATGTGATTTTCATTGAGAAATTTTAAGAATTGTGGTTTTGTGCAGATTTTGGCTTTTTTAAAAAATTAAAAAACTTCCAAGGGTGGGGTCATAATGATTTTTGGTGGGAATTTTTCCGAAAAAAATTCAACTAATGATATTAATTGATTGGTAGAATTAATTGAACTACTATAATGTGATTTTCATTGAGAAATTTTAAGAATTGCGGTTTTTAGAGCAGATTTTGGCTTTTTAAAAAATTAAAAAACTCCCAAGGGTGGGGTCATGATGATTTTTGGTGGGAATTTTTCCAAAAAAAATTCAAATAATGATATTAATTGATTGGTAGAATTATGTGAAGTACTATAATGTGATTTTCATTGAGAAATTTTAAGAATTGTGGTTTTTAGTGCAGATTTTGGGTTTTTAAAAAATTAAAAAAAACTCCCAAGGGTGGGGTCATGATGATTTTTGGTGGGAATTTTTCCAAAAAAATTCAACTAATGATATTAATTGATTGGTAGAATTATTTGAAGTATTCTAATGTGATTTTCATTGAGGAATTTTAAGAATTGCAGTTTTTAGAGCAGATTTCGGCTTTTTTTAAAAATTAAAAAACTCCCAAAAATGGGGTCATAATGATTTTTGGTGGGATTTTTTCCAAAAAAGACTCAACTAATGATATTAATTGATTGGTAGAATTATTTGAAGTATACTAATGTGATTTTCATTGAGGAATTTTAAGAATTGCGGTTTTTAGAGCAGACTTTGGCTTTTTTAAAAAATTGAAAAACTCCCAAAGGTGGGGTCATGATGATTTTTAGTGGGTATTTTTCCGAAAAAAATTCAACCAATGATATTAATTGATTGGTAGAATTATTTTAAGTATTCTAATGTGATTTTCATTGAGAAATTTTAAGAATTGTGGTTTTGTGCAGATTTTGGGTTTTTTGAAAAAATAAAAAACTCCCAAGGGTGGGGTCATGATGATTTTTGGTGGGAATTTTTCCAAAAAAAAAATTCAAATAATGATATTAATTGATTGGTAGAATTATTTGAAGTAGTCTAATGTGATTTTCATTGAGGAATTTTAAGAATTGCGGTTTTTAGAGCAGATTTTGTGTTTTTTAAAAAATTAAAATTCTTCCAAGGGTGGGGTCATAATGATTTTTGGTGGGAATTTTTCCAAAAAAAATTCAACTAATGATATTAATTGATTGGTAGAATTAATTGAAGTACTATAATGTGATTTTCATTGAGAAATTTTAAGAATTGTGGTTTTGTGCAGATTTTGGGTTTTTTGAAAAAATAAAAAACTCCCAAGGGTGGGGTCATGATGATTTTTGGTGGGAATTTTTCCAAAAAAAATTCAAATAATGATATTAATTGATTGGTAGAATTATTTGAAGTAGTCTAATGTGATTTTCATTGAGGAATTTTAAGAATTGCGGTTTTTAGAGCAGATTTTGGGTTTTTTAAAAAATTAAAATACTTCCAAGGGTGGGGTCATAATGATTTTTGGTGGGAATTTTTCCAAAAAAAATTCAACTAATGATATTAATTGATTGGTAGAATTAATTGAAGTACTATAATGTGATTTTCATTGAGAAATTTTAAGAATTGTGGTTTTGTGCAGATTTTGGGTTTTTTAAAAAATTAAAATACTCTCAAGGGTGGGGTCATGATGATTTTTGGTGGGAATTTTTCCAAAAAAAAAAAATTCAAGTAATGATATTACTTGATTGGTAGAATTATTTGAAGTATTCTAATGTGATTTTCATTGAGAAATTTTAATAATTGCGGTTTTTAGAGCAGATTTTGGCTTTTTTAAAAAATTAAAAAACTCCCAAAGGTGGGGTCATGATGATTTTTAGTGGGAATTTTTCCAAAAAGAAAATCAACTAATGATATTAATTGATTGGTAGAATTATTTGAAGTATTCTAATGTGATTTTCATTGAGAAATTTTAAGAATTGTGGTTTTGTGCAGATTTTGGGTTTTTTAAAAAATTAAAATACTCTCAAGGGTGGGGTCATGATGATTTTTGGTGGGAATTTTTCCAAAAAAAAAAAAATTCAAGTAATTATATTAATTGATTGGTAGAATTATTTGAAGTATTCTGATGTGATTTTCATTGAGAAATTTTAAGAATTGCGGTTTTTAGAGCAGATTTTGGCTTTTTAAAAAATTAAAAAACTCCCAAGGGTGGGGTCATGATGATTTTTGGTGGGAATTTTTCCAAAAAAAAATTCAAATAATGATATTAATTGATTGGTAGAATTATTTGAAGTACTGTAATGTGATTTTCATTGAGAAATTTTAAGAATTGTGGTTTTTAGTACAGATTTTGGGTTTTTAAAAAATTAAAAAAAAACTCCCAAGGGTGGGGTCATGATGATTTTTGGTGGGAATTTTTCCAAAAAAATTCAACTAATGATATTAATTGATTGGTAGAATTATTTGAAGTATTCTAATGTGATTTTCATTGAGGAATTTTAAGAATTGCAGTTTTTAGAGCAGATTTCGGCTTTTTTTAAAAATTAAAAAACTCCCAAAAATGGGGTCATAATGATTTTTGGTGGGATTTTTTCCAAAAAAAACTCAACTAATGATATTAATTGATTGGTAGAATTATTTGAAGTATACTAATGTGATTTTCATTGAGGAATTTTAAGAATTGCAGTTTTTAGAGCAGACTTTGGCTTTTTTTAAAAATTAAAAAACTCCCAAAGGTGGGGTCATGATGATTTTTAGTGGGTATTTTTCCGAAAAAAATTCAACCAATGATATTAATTGATTGGTAGAATTATTTTAAGTATTCTAATGTGATTTTCACTGAGAAATTTTAAGAATTGTGGTTTTGTGCAGATTTTGGGTTTTTTGAAAAAATAAAAAACTCCCAAGGGTGGGGTCATGATGATTTTTGGTGGGAATTTTTCCAAAAAAAAATTCAAATAAGGATATTAATTGATTGGTAGAATTATTTGAAGTAGTCTAATATGATTTTCATTGAGGAATTTTAAGAATTGCGGTTTTTAGAGCAGATTTTGGGTTTTTTAAAAAATTAAAATACTTCCAAGGGTGGGGTCATAATGATTTTTGGTGGGAATTTTTCCAAAAAAAATTCAACTAGTGATATTAATTGATTGGTAGAATTAATTGAAGTACTATAATGTGATTTTCATTGAGAAATTTTAAGAATTGTGGTTTTGTGCAGATTTTGGGTTTTTTAAAAAATTAAAATACTCTAAAGGGTGGGGTCATGATGATTTTTGGTGGGAATTTTTCCAAAAAAAAAAATTCAAGTAATGATATTACTTGATTGGTAGAATTATTTGAAGTATTCTAATGTGATTTTCATTGAGAAATTTTAATAATTGCGGTTTTTAGAGCAGATTTTGGCTTTTTTAAAAAATTAAAAAACTCCCAAAGGTGGGGTCATGATGATTTTTAGTGGGAATTTATCCAAAAGAAAATCAACTAATGATATTAATTGATTGGTAGAATTATTTGAAGTATTCTAATGTGATTTTCATTGAGAAATTTTAAGAATTGTGGTTTTGTGCAGATTTTGGGTTTTTTAAAAAATTAAAATACTCTCAAGGGTGGGGTCATGATGATTTTTGGTGGGAATTTTTCCAAAAAAAAAAAAAATTCAAGTAATTATATTAATTGATTGGTAGAATTATTTGAAGTATTCTGATGTGATTTTCATTGAGAAATTTTAAGAATTGCGGTTTTTAGAGCAGATTTTGGCTTTTTAAAAAATTAAAAAACTCCCAAGGGTGGGGTCATGATGATTTTTGGTGGGAATTTTTCCAAAAAAAAAATTCAAATAATGATATTAATTGATTGGTAGAATTATTTGAAGTACTATAATGTGATTTTCATTGAGAAATTTTAAGAATTGTGGTTTTTAGTACAGATTTTGGGTTTTTAAAAAATTAAAAAAAAACTCCCAAGGGTGGGGTCATGATGATTTTTGGTGGGAATTTTTCCAAAAAAATTCAACTAATGATATTAATTGATTGGTAGAATTATTTGAAGTATTCTAATGTGATTTTCATTGAGGAATTTTAAGAATTGCAGTTTTTAGAGCAGATTTCGGCTTTTTTTAAAAATTAAAAAGCTCCCAAAAATGGGGTCATAATGATTTTTGGTGGGATTTTTTCCAAAAAAAACTCAACTAATGATATTAATTGATTGGTAGAATTATTTGAAGTATACTAATGTGATTTTCATTGAGGAATTTTAAGAATTGCAGTTTTTAGAGCAGACTTTGGCTTTTTTAAAAAATTAAAAAACTCCCAAAGGTGGGGTCATGATGATTTTTAGTGGGTATTTTTCCAAAAAAATTCAACCAATGATATTAATTGATTGGTAGAATTATTTTAAGTATTCTAATGTGATTTTCACTGAGAAATTTTAAGAATTGTGGTTTTGTGCAGATTTTGGGTTTTTTGAAAAAATAAAAAACTCCCAAGGGTGGGGTCATGATGATTTTTGGTGGGAATTTTTCCAAAACAAAATTCAAATAATGATATTAATTGATTGGTAGAATTATTTGAAGTAGTCTAATGTGATTTTCATTGAGGAATTTTAAGAATTGCGGTTTTTAGAGCAGATTTTGGGTTTTTTAAAAAATTAAAATACTTCCGAGGGTGGGGTCATAATGATTTTTGGTGGGAATTTTTCCAAAAAAAATTCAACTAATGATATTAATTGATTGGTAGAATTAATTGAAGTACTATAATGTGATTTTCATTGAGAAATTTTAAGAATTGTGGTTTTGTGCAGATTTTGGGTTTTTTAAAAAATTAAAATACTCTCAAGGGTGGGGTCATGATGATTTTTGGTGGGAATTTTTCCAAAAAAAAAAATTCAAGTAATGATATTACTTGATTGGTAGAATTATTTGAAGTATTCTAATGTGATTTTCATTGAGAAATTTTAATAATTGCGGTTTTTAGAGCAGATTTTGGCTTTTTTAAAAAATTAAAAAACTCCCAAAGGTGGGGTCATGATGATTTTTAGTGGGAATTTATCCAAAAGAATATCAACTAATGATATTAATTGATTGGTAGAATTATTTGAAGTATTCTAATGTGATTTTCATTGAGAAATTTTAAGAATTGTGGTTTTGTGCAGATTTTGGGTTTTTTAAAAAATTAAAATACTCTCAAGGGTGGGGTCATGATGATTTTTAGTGGGAATTTATCCAAAAGAAAATCAACTAATGATATTAATTGATTGGTAGAATTATTTGAAGTATTCTAATGTGATTTTCATTGAGAAATTTTAATAATTGCGGATTTTAGAGCAGATTTCGGCTTTTTTAAAAAATTAAAAAACTCCCAAAGGTGGGGTCATGATGATTTTTAGTGGGAATTTATCCAAAAAAAAAATTCAACTAATGATATTAATTGATTTGTAGAATTATATGAAGTATTCTAATGTGATTTTCATTGAGAAATTTTAATAATTGCGGATTTTAGAGCAGATTTTGGCTTTTTTAAAAAATTGAAAAACTCCCAAAGGTGGGGTCATGATGATTTTTAGTGGGAATTTTTCCAAAAGAAAATCAACTAATGATATTAATTGATTAGCAGAATTATTTTAAGTATTCTAATGTGATTTTCATTGCAAAATTTTAAGAATTGTGGTTTTTAGTGCAGATTTTGTGTTTTTTAAAAAAATAAAAAACTCCCAAGGGTGGGGTCATGATGATTTTTGGTGGGAATTTTTCCAAAAAAAATTCAACTAATGATATTAATTGATTGGTAGAATTATTTGAAGTATTGTAATGTGATTTCCATTGGGAAATTTTAATAATTGCGGTTTTTAGAGCAGATTTTGGCTTTTTTAAAAAATTAAAAATCTCCCAAAGGTGGGGTCATGATGATTTTTAGTGGGAATTTATCCAAAAGAAAATCAACTAATGATATTAATTGATTGGTAGAATTATTTGAAGTATTCTAATGTGATTTTCATTGAGAAATTTTAAGAATTGTGGTTTTGTGCAGATTTTGGGTTTTTTAAAAAAATAAAAAACTCCCAAGGGTGGGGTCGTGATGATTTTTGGTGGGAATTTTTCCAAAAAAAAAATAAACTAATGATATTAATTGATTGGTAGAATTAATTGAAGTATTCTAATGTGATTTTCATTGAGAAATTTTAAGAATTGCGGTTTTAAAGCAGACTTTGGCTTTTTTAAAAAATTAAAAAAACTCCCAAAGGTGGAGTCATGATGATTTTTGGTGGGAATTTTTCCAAAAAAAATTCAACTAATGATATTAATTCATTGGTAGAATTATTTGAAGTAGTCTAATGTGATTTTCATTGAGGAATTTTAAGAATTGCGGTTTTTAGAGCAGATTTTGGCTTTTTTAAAAAATTAAAAAACTCCCAAAGGTGGGGTCATAATGGCTTTTGGTGGGAATTTTTCCAAGAAGAAAATTTAACTGATGATATTAATTGATTGGTAGAATTATTTGAAGTATTCTAATGTGATTTTCATTGAGAAATTTTAATAATTCCGGTTTTTACAGCAGATATTGGCTTTTTTAAAAAATTAAAAAACTCACAAAGGTGGGTTGTCATGATGATTTTTAGTGGGAATTTTTCCAAAAGAAAATCAACTAATGATATTAATTGATTGGTAGAATTATTTGAAGTATTCTAATGTGATTTTCATTGAGAAATTTTAAGAATTGTGGTTTTGTGCAGATTTTGGCTTTTTTAAAAAATTAAAAAACTTCCAAGGGTGGGGTCATAATGATTTTTGGTGGGAATTTTTCCGAAAAAAATTCAACTAATGATATTAATTGATTGGTAGAATTAATTGAAGTACTATAATGTGATTTTCATTGAGAAATTTTAAGAATTGCGGTTTTTAGAGAAGATTTTGGCTTTTTAAAAAATTAAAAAAACTCCCAAGGGTGGGGTCATGATGATTTTTGGTGGGAATTTTTCCAAAAAAAAAATTCAAATAATGATATTAATTGATTGATAGAATTATTTGAAGTACTATTATGTGATTTTCATTGAGAAATTTTAAGAATTGTGGTTTTTAGTGCAGATTTTGGGTTTTTAAAAAATTAAAAAAAAACTCCCAAAGGTGGGGTCATGATGATTTTTGGTGGGAATTTTTCCAAAAAAAATTCAACTAATGATAATAATTAATTGGTAGAATTATTTGAAGTATTCTAATGTTATTTTCATTGAGGAATTTTAAGAATTGCAGTTTTTAGAGCAGATTTCGGCTTTTTTTAAAAATTAAAAAACTCCCAAAAATGGGGTCATAATGATTTTTGGTGGGATTTTTTCCAAAAAAAACTCAACTAATGATATTAATTGATTGGTAGAATTATTTGAAGTATTCTAATGTGATTTTCATTGAGAAATTTTAAGAATTGCGGTTTTTAGAGCAGACTTTGGCTTTTTTAAAAAATTAAAAAACTCCCAAGGGTGGGGTCATGATGATTTTTGGTGGGAATTTTTCCAAAAAAAAAAATTCAAGTAATGATATTAATTGATTGGTAGAATTATTTGAAGTATTCTAATGTGATTTTCATTGAGAAATTTTAAGAATTGTGGTTTTGTGCAGATTTTGGGTTTTTTGAAAAAATGAAAAACTCCCAAGGGTGGGGTCGTGATGATTTTTGTTGGGAATTTTTCCAAAAAAAATTAACTAATGATATTAAGTGATTAGTAGAATTATTTTAAGTATTCTAATGTGATTTTCATTGCAAAATTTTAAGAATTGTGGTTTTTAGTGCAGATTTTGTGTTTTTAAAAAAAAATAAAAAACTCCCAAGGGTGGGGTCATGATGATTTTTGGTGGGAATTTTTCCAAAAAAAATTCAACTAATGATATTAATTGATTGTTAGAATTATTTGAAGTATTCTAATGTGATTTTCATTGAGAAATTTTAATAATTGCGGTTTTTAGAGCAGATTTTGGCTTTTTTAAAAAATTAAAAAACTCCCAAAGGTGGGGTCATGATGATTTTTAGTGGGAATTTTTCCAAAAGAAAATCAACTAATGATATTAATTGATTGGTAGAATTATTTGAAGTATTCTAATGTGATTTTCATTGAGAAATTTTAAGAACTGCGGTTGTTAGAGCAGATTTTGGGTTTTTTAAAAAATTAAAATACTCTCAAGGGTGGGGTCATGATGATTTTTGGTGGGAATTTTTCCAAAAAAAAAATAAACTAATGATATTAATTGATTGGTAGAATTAATTGAAGTATTCTAATGT
Source organism: Phlebotomus papatasi (assembly GCF_024763615.1). NCBI lineage: Eukaryota > Metazoa > Arthropoda > Insecta > Diptera > Psychodidae > Phlebotomus > Phlebotomus papatasi. Next base: position 8,253 of record NC_077225.1, on the reverse strand, counting down.
GATTTTCATTGAGAAATTTTAAGAATTGCGGTTTTAGAGCAGACTTTGGCTTTTTTAAAAAATTAAAAAACTTCCAAGGGTGGGGTCATAATGATTTTTGGTGGGAATTTTTCCGAAAAAAAATTCAACTAGTGATATTAATTGATTGGTAGAATTAAATGAAGTACTATAATGTGATTTTCATTGAGAAATTTTAAGAATTGCGGTTTTTAGAGAAGATTTTGGCTTTTTAAAAAATTAAAAAAAACTCACAAGGGTGGGGTCATGATGATTTTTGGTGGGAATTTTTCCAAAAAAAAAATTCAAATAATGATATTAGTAGTAATAATCGCGCAGAGTACTGTTTGGTGGGCGTGGCTTTCCATCGAGCACGATACTGTTTGCTGACGCCACATCGATAACTCTGGTCGATGGGCTACCTTCAGGCCCTTCCCCCCAGCCCCTGTTGCCCCTCCCCGCTTCATTATTCTTATATTTTGTTAATAATTTTAACTGAATATCGCGCAGATTACTGTTGATGAATGATTTTCATTGGATATCGCGCAGAATACTGTTAGATGACTGATTTTCATTGGATATCGCGCAGAATACTGTTAGATGACTGATTTTCATTGGATATCGCGCAGACTACTGTTGATTCTTATTGGCTATCGCGCAGATTACTGTTGAGGAATGATTTTCATTGGATATCGCGCAGACTACTGTTGATTCTTATTGGCTATCGCGCAGATTACTGTTGAGGAATGATTTTCATTGGATATCGCGCACAGTACTGTTGTTTGAATGTCAACCGTTCTGGTGGCCATATTGGGCTTTTAAGCTGTAAATTTTAGATGGCCATCTTGAACTTTTTAGAACTTTAAGACTTTTTGAGATTGCGCTTTTAGATGGACATTTTGAATACTTGAATTAACGGAAATTACACTTTGGTGGACTCTTTCTCATGTAATTTTTTCCTCCCTATGCAATTGTATGTGAAAAGATCTGCCGTCCATGGGAATTGATCACGGGACCTCTCGGTTGCGAGTCCAGTACCTTATCCATTACACCAATCGAGGCATGATAGAATCTATGCAGAGGTCTTTCCTATGCAGTAAGCGCAATTTTCTGTATACTTTGTCATATGCACTGACCATGTGTGCAAAAATGCAAATGCAAGTGTCATAGTATGCGTGAATTGCACACACACACACACACATACTCACAGACGAACATTGCCATATCGAGCAGAACTACATCAATGCATTCTATCTATTTATTTAGTATAGATTCAACAATTACTCATACATTGTCATATCGAACAGAGGTAGAATTGACATAGTTTATGAATTTACTAGTATATGTTCGTTGCTTACTCCCACAATGTCATATCGAGCAGAGCTACAATTGATCATATGTACGTGTTTGTGATTACAGCTCAATCCCTTCATGGGCTCAGAATGTTCCATATGATCACTGACGTCATATTCAGAAAGAAGGGAGTGATATTGCTTCTTTTCTTCATTATTGATATGCATGCAATGCAGTTATTTATTTGATCAGTGGAATTTCACAATATTTTGAAAATTTCAGATCTATCAACTCCTTAGAAGAATTGCAAATTGTGTTTTTTTTGCTATTAATGAATGAAATTTTAGTTGAGATTCTTCATAATCTTTTTCTTCTGCATTGTCCAAGTGTGGAAAAATGCAAGTGCAATATGAGACCTTTTCGCTCACTCGAGCTCGAGACCATATGGGAGAGACTCTTTCTATCATTCCCGCTTGATGTCGTCATGAGATTTAAGCCATTTTCGTTGGATATTGAACGAATAACGTCACTGAGTTTAGATTTGAATGTAATCCGTTTTTCTTTGGCATGCAACTTTTGAGCTTATGTCTTTAAATAATGTTTGCAATATTTTATTTTTTTTCTAAAATTGTAACATAAATTACTAAAAATAACATGGTTTTGCATTTATTTGAATTTCTCTGACATCATACATAGACATCTCTTGATAATACGATCAAATGATCTTTATGTAATTTATCTAAAAAATATTTTTCATGCAGCGAATTTAGAATCCCAATTTTCAAATAAACTGACAATCGCAGATGTTACTATGCATTTCTATACAATTGTGGGATTATTCGAAATACGATCTCCTCTATCATGCATATAGTAAAAGAATTAAAAGATAAATGAAAAATTATTATTGAGTGCAAAATTTCATGTCTTGTGTGTGAACTCTTTTGAACGCAAGTGAGGAAAGAATGGAAAAAGTGTTAGATTTCTGACAACTTTGTATTACAATAATTGGCATTAAAGAATTTTTCCTAAATAGCCCCAAAATTTTTTTGAACAAAATGATTCAAAGTGATTGATGTTTTCTTTTTATGATAATTTAACAAGTATAAAAAAAATCTTTTAAAAAATGTACAGTATTTACCTAAGAATTTGACTAAATGGGGAAAAGGAAGTGGAATAAAATAAAATCGAAACCGATTTTTCGTAAATAAAAGTAACTTCACTTGTTGTAATTTAGAAAAAATGTACTACTTACCCCTCACATCCTACTTCTACACTTTTTTTTCTAAGATGTGAACATGACATGTCCGAACATGTTTCTACGGATATGAAACAAATATTTTGCACACGTCTGCATAATTTTCTCGGAAAATTTCGTTAGTACGATCAAAAGATCCTAAATTATTTTAGAGGAATTTTAGCAATTAGAAGAAAAAACTTTTATTTGTATGTCAGATTTAATGGTGAGTGGAGGTTAAATTCTCAGTGAAAAGTAATAAGTCGCAAAAAAAGTTGTCTGAAAATATGGAAACCCAAGAAAGATCACATCAAGTTCCAAGTATAATAAAGGAAAAGCAGCGGTTCAACAAATATAATCCTGATCCTTCTGAAGAACTTCGCAAGGAAGAGGAAAAATATGCAAAAAATCGACATCAAAATACAACTCCTGAACTACTGAATGCATACACCTACTTTCTAAATCGAACATGTACATTGTTTATCACGATCGGGTTTTCTCCAGAGAATTTTTCACCAGTTGCTAAAATATGTGCCGTAAGCTACTGGGATGGGATTGACGCTGTAGAATTCACCCAAAATACATGGACAACGTTCTGTGCCAGCAAGCAAACTTTAAGAAAAATGTTGGGAGAGGATGCTGGAAAGGATGATGCTAATATGGAACTTGAGCTGCTGAATATTCAACTTGAAAACTGCATGAACATTAGTAGTTACTATGCCGTGGAAAATTCCGAACTACTTATTCTCAGTCAAAATGATGGAAATGATCGTCTATCCCTAAATATTTCAGAATTTGACAAATTAATGTTACTTTCTGAATTTATAAATGCAACTTTGATTTACAATACTTCTGTACAGTGGTATGTACAAGAATATTTTGAGAGATACAGCAATGCTTGTAAATCTTTAGGTGTGCAAAGATTGGAAAATTCTAATTTTTCAAACAGCAATACTTTTGATCCACCAGTCAATTATTTTCGCCTGTTTCATGAAATTCCTTTTGTAGCAAGTAAATCAAATATTTCTTAAAATGTAACATGTGTATAAAAATCAAATGATGTCAAATAAAAAGATGAGAAAACGTAAATGTAAATTGTTTTAATCTTGTATATTTGCAATCTGAATCCTCTTAAGATAAGAAGAATGAAGAAAAAAATGAAACTTCAATTGCACAGGGTTATGCATTATGCCAATATTTATCTATACCAACATTCCCTTTTCATCTCAACATATTAGGTGTGATTCCTTCATAATCACACCTATTTGCTATGTGAGCAAGATTAAAGTCAATGAAATAAAGTTATTTGTGAGAATTTTGTCTTGTTGTGAAAAGAAATTGTTTTACAATCAATTATTTCAACATCACACAATGTTTCATCTGTGCATCAAGAAAAACACAACATGTTTCATTGATGCATCATGAAAAAAATCAATATGAAAATGCACTGAAAAATTTTACCAACATAAAAAAATCTGCAGAGAGATATCATATTTTTTATCATCTTGCATTTTTTCTGCATCAAAATATTTTCTTCACGTGAAAAAAAATCTTCAAAGTGGCGTCTGTCATTTTTTCTCAACGTAATCTGATTTTTTCTTTGCAGCATTAGCAGGATTGTTTTAATTACATTTTATAGCACAATCAAAATGATTGTATCGAACTTCTTTGACAAAATCTACTCGATTGCATGCAACTACTTTTAAACAATTCACATGATTCCTCATGTTGATGGCAACATAAAAACAAAAAAAATAATGATACTTTGATCAGATGCGAAAGAAAACTCATTTCATTGTTTTACAATCAATTTTATTTATAACTTAGTCGGTTGTAGTTTTTCATTACACAAAAAAATCTTGACTTCATTTTTGTTTTCTTCACGAGAAATATATTCTTGTAGTCTCAACGTATGGCTCTCGGCATATAGGGCAATGTCTTGTTTTTGAAGCACATCCTTGACAAGCAGCAACGTGTCCACAAGGTAGGAAAGCGGTATCGTATTCATTGTTGTAGCATATTTTGCAGATTTTATGTGATTGCTGTACAATATCGTATTCTGCTTCTACATTATCACAATCCAAAATTTGATCGCCAAAGAATATCTCGAACAAATTATCAATTGTATTTTCATCATTAGTGTTAAAGAATTGTACCATCAATTGTTTTTTCTCCAAAATAGTCATGCTTTTTCCATTTTTCATTTTTCTTGAAATTTTTTCCACTACACCGCGACGTAAAATCTCATTGTTGTTTTCATGAATCAGTTCGATCATTTGGGCAATTGACTTTTTATGCAAAATGAGGTGCACCAAATCAGACTCTGATTTATCTTTTGCCAAAGCTTCGGCTAACTGTCTCAAGCTGTACGTACTCATGGCGATGTAGATTTCTTCTGATTGATTTTTTAAGATACACCATGTTAAATAATTGTGAAAAATGTTTGTAATGAACAATTTTCAATGAAAGAAAGAAAGGAGAGAGGGATTTTTGGGTTAAAAACGCTCTAAATTTATACTTTTAACTTTTTATTGCAAATGATATAGAAAATTATACATCACTACTAGAATTTTCAGATGAATATACATGATCTGAAGCAGGTTTCCTAGAATAATATAACGTTTGTTCCTCAAAATCAGATAAAAAATCTTCTGCAGGTACTTGATCTCCTTCTGAATCAGTCACATATTCTACAAAGTAAAGATTTTTCTCATGTTTTTCAAAGTATTTTTCTGTGAGCTTATCTTTTATTTTACACATGAGTTGATCTTCAACTTCTTTGTTAGACTCCTCTACCTCACTCCTTTGAATTTTGTGTAACTTCTCAGAAGCTATGTCACGTTCCATTTCATTTAAAATTTCTTCTATCCAAGATGGCGGGTCATCGGAATGTGGTCTTTTTCGTGTAAATCTTTCCAAAATTTTCTCAGCGTCTTCTTTCGTAGGATTATGATTTATCAAAAACTGCAAAACAGTTTCGTCAAATATAATTTTTATGAATTTCTTTATTCAAAAATATGGAACTCACCATGTTATTGTGTATCCGAAATATGTATTCTCCGTGAATTAGGTTGGCCTATCTTTCGTAAAACAAACTTATTGGTTTGACTGTCGATTATAGAATAACAACAATTTTATACACTTGGTTGAAATATCCAGTTCAAGTTATGCATCACTTAAAAAATTATCCAATATTGCGAAATTTAAATATTATTTTTCACACGTGCAATGAAAAATGTCTCATAAAAGTTTCAAAATTGTACGATATTTTACTGGAAAAACACCATACGTGATAAAAAGATGAAATTTGAGATTTTCCTTCTTTGTATGCACTAGGACATGTTTCGAACAAGACTTGATGGCCCTAGTAAAATACACTTACACGATCGCAACTTTTCTTGGAAAAAATCAATTCCCAGTTGAAATATGATCCTCTGCACACGTGCAATTAGGAATTTTTAATAAAAATACTAAATTCCGGAATGATTTCCTGGAAAAGCATCATTTGCAACAAAAAAATGAAATTGGAGATTTTCCTTTTGCATGGACATGTTTCAAACCTCTCCTGTAGAATCCACGAAAATCGTTTTTTAGCGCACATATTCTTGATTTATGAGTGTCAAAAACGTGTAGATCCAAAATTTGGGCCCGACCTGAGGAGGTCGCATTTCATCTCGGACAAAATGCACATACACCAATTGTACTGGGCACCCACCCCCCCCCCTCCCACACCTCTATATCCCCCCCACCACTTCTCAGAATCCGATGACGTCATATTTAACTTTTTCATTAAAATTTACACATTACACTCATTTTTTAACGATATTTTCCCACTTGACTTGGATTTTTTTACAAATTTTTATTGCGTTTGGTTCTTTTGCCACTAGCAAGTGTGAAAGCAACTGCGGGAGTAGTTATGATACCTTTATCAACCAATTCGGTATTTTCGGGATTTTAACCGGCTAATACAACTCAATAAACCTTTATCGATTTAGCCCTGATAACACAACTTAAACAAACGCAATAAAAATTTGTAAAAAAATCCAAGTCAAGTGGAAATCATTCCGGAATTTAGTATTTTTATTAAAAAATTCCTAATTGCACGTGTGCAGAGGATCATATTTCAACTGGGAATGGATTTTTTCCAAGAAAAGTTGCGATCGTGTAAGTGTATTTTACTAATGCCATCAAGACTTGTTCGAAACATGTCCTAGTGCATACAAAGAAGGAAAATCTCAAATTTCATCTTTTTATCACGTATGGTGTTTTTCCAGTAAAATATCGTACAATTTTGAAACTTTTATGAGACATTTTTCATTGCACGTGTGAAAAATAATATTTAAATTTCGCAATATTGGATAATTTTTTAAGTGATGCATAACTTGAACTGGATATTTCAACCAAGTGTGTAAAATTGTTGTTATTCTATAATCGACAGTCAAACCAATAATGTTTGTTTTACGAAAGATAGGCCAACCTAATTCACGGAGAATACATATTTCGGATACACAATAACATGGTGAGTTCCGTATTTTTGAATAAAGAAATTCATAAAAATTATATTTGACGAAACTGTTCTGCAGTTTTTGATAAATCATAATCCTACGAAAGAAGAAGCTGAGAAAATTTTGGAAAGATTTACACGAAAAAAGACCACATTCCGATGACCCGCCATCTTGGATAGAAGAAATTTTAAATAAATTGGAACGTGACATAGCTTCTGAGAAGTTACACAAAATTCAAAGGAGTGAGGTAGAGGAGTCTAACAAAGAAGTTGAAGATCAACTCATGTGTAAAATAAAAGATAAGCTCACAGAAAAATACTTTGAAAAACAGGAGAAAAATCTTTACCTTGTAGAATATGTGACTGATTCAGAACGAGATCAAGTACCTGCGGAAGATTTTTTATCTGATTTTGAGGAACAAACGTTATATTATTCTAGGAAACCTGCTTCAGATCATGTATATTCATCTGAAAATTCTAGTAGTGATGTATAATTTTCTATATCATTTGCAATAAAAAGTTAAAAGTATAAATTTAGAGCGTTTTTAACCCAAAAATCCCTCTCCCCTTTCTTTCTTTCGTTGAAAATTGTTCATTACAAACATTTTTCACAATTATTTAACATGGTGTATCTTAAAAAATCACTCAGAAAAAATCTATATCGCAATGAGCACGCACAGCTTGAGACAATTAGCAGAAGCTTTGGCAAAAGAAAAATCAGAGTCTGATTTGGTGCAATTTATTTTACATAAAAAGACAATAGCGCAAATGATCGGCCTACTTTATGAAAACAAAAATGAGATTTTACGTCGCGGTGTAGTGGAAAAAAATTTCAAGAAAAATGAAAAATGGAAAAAGCATAACTATTTTGGAGAAAAAACAATTGATGGTACAATTCTTTAACACTAATGATGAAAATACAATTGATAATTTGTTCGAGATATTCTTTGGCGATCAAATTTTGGATTGTGATAATGTAGAAGCAGAATACGATATTGTACAGCAATCACATAAAATCTGCAAAATATGCTACAACAATGAATACGATACCGCTTTCCTACCTTGTGGACACGTTGCTGCTTGTCAAGGATGTGCTTCAAAAACAAGACATTGCCCTATATGCCGAGAGCCATACGTTGAAACTACAAGAATATATTTCTCGTGAAGAAAACAAAAAATGAAGTCAAGATTATTTTTGTGTAATGAAAAACTACAACCGACTAAG